>NW_027466220.1:300000-530000 GCF_046127955.1 Nelusetta ayraudi
TTGAGAAGTTTTTCAAAGTTTAGGCCTTTCTATTGCTAACTTTCTACCACGATATTCAGGTTTTGCACAAATCAAGGGGGAATGGAAATGCAGCTACTGAGGTTTTTTGTTTCTCGGCGTGCCTACATTGGTCACCTTATATTCATGAATGTGGATAATTTTGTGCAGTCAGTGGGCAAACAGAATGTGCCACTTGCATGGGAGGGTCTTGTGGGCCATGTAAACCCTTTGTACACCAAGTCAGTGTCTCGAAAGGAATGTTTCTGGCTGTATTTTCCTTGAGGAGTACAGCCGCCCTGCAGCCAGACACATGCTTGGCTTTGCTCGCTACATGGCGAGGGCAGAATTAGAATGTACATGTAGTCTGCTCTTGTTGGCAAGGCTTTTGTACATTTGCCCACATGTACTAGACTGTAAAAAAAAAAAAAAAAAAATGGGGACAAAGCAAGACGACGTTAAATTATGCAGTGGCATGAGTGGCTGCGTGTGCTCTGGAAAGAATGTATGCATGTGGAAAGCATGGCTGTGCGCGGAGAAAGACGCTCCCTGAGCTCGGCAGGTGCTGGACCGCATTTCCAGCCGGGCATCGCATCGCGGCGCTGATTTAACGAGGCACGAATCAAGGGAAAGCAAGCAAGGAGGCTGGACCAAGTCACGGAAGGGGAGGAGTGGATTTATGAGACTCTTAAATGTCGTCATGGTTTGGGCTCAGCGCCACTCTTTCAAAAAAAAAAAAAAAAAAAAAATGAGCCCATTCCACACATGACCTCTAGACAGCGCCGCTAAAGGCGGCCCAGGTGATGTCTAGAATGAGCTCGTTCGCACACAAGGCCAACGACAGCAAGTGGTGTGTGCAGCACGCTCATGCATGTAGGAGAGAGTCTGAGGCCGAGTGGATTGGAGCACCTGGAGCGAAAGCACGGCGGCTACCACCGGACTCATATTTTCATATCTTCCATGGCCAAATTAATGGACTGCACTTCTGAAAATTCAGCGCATTAATATGCAACCACCTGCTTGTTTTTATCGCCTCATGTTTCCTCATGTTTGAGGCCGACGGCAGATGCAGAAACTCTCAAATGTGCAGACGATTCATGAGATTGAGTGGATGGTTAAAACTTTCAGGATTAAATAAGCGCTGTAGCATTGGTTAAACTTGGGGAGCAGTTCTATTTTCCTCAGACTCTTTGTGCAGCTAATTGCTTGCACCGTATTCCTCCTGACCGCATGTAAAGTCCTCTGATTCTGGTCTCCAGAGATCAGCACATTTGGAGCTGCACACGGAGCGGAAAATGAACAAAAACGAGTAAATATTAAATATTTCTGCACAAAACAAAATCAATGCACTCGAGCCGCCTCGTTCGTTACACTTCCACGCCGTGCACCTGCACTCTTGATGCGTGCGGTGGCACGAGGACGATCCGTGGCTCAGCGAAGGGAGAGATTCTGCAGTTGTTTAGCTGAATTGAAAGTTTTCTAAGTTTTTCCAGCACAGCTAAATGAAGCTGTATCAACGAGGAAGGCAACACGTCACTGGATATTTCATTGGAGTTCACACATACAGCCCTTTCAGTAGTGGTGGGCATATTGATCCAAATAGCGATAATATCAATATCAATGTGGGCCATTGGTGTCGTTCGACACCAGTGTAATGACATTTGGATTCGTAGGGATATTATATTTGTGTATATTGATGAGACTACAACAGGGTTTCTCATAACAACAACAATAAGTATGGTTAGCTCCTGTCATTAAGCAATTGTATGCTCTTGACAGCTGTTTATGAGGTGAGACAAACATTGGCTGATTTCACTGAATGATTTGGACAAATATTTTATATTGACTGGAAAGTTTTGCCCAAAGTCTCCCCTGGGTTTTAGCTGATGAATTATTGACAGGAATAAAAAAAAAACAAAAAAAACAATTGAAGATTATGAAAAATTAATTTAGATTCAGCACAGCTTGATCAGACATTCAATTTAATTAAATAGTATCAGATTTGTATTATCTTGCCATATCCTGCATTTTCTTGCCATCAGATCTATACCAAATCCTGCCGAATCGCACCGCATTACCTCTCAGATCATTTCCATCGTGTAACTACTTGTGATATTGCGAAAGCCAGTCTGGGAAACAGAAGTGGGCTCCTTTAATGATGAAACTGCAACATTTCCCTCTCAAAACAGAAGCAAGCCACTTGCCTTGCAGTGTTAAGTCTTTGGCCCGAGAGCGTGCTAGCTTCAGTCGACGTAATTCAACCGAATGTTTACCCGTCAAATTGCCGTCTCTGACGGGAGCATCATCTGTGCATCCCAACCGCCTGCAAGCGGTCTAAAGTGGCCACTATACTGAAGAGGGCCTTGTCCCTGAAGGCAGAGCAGGATGATTGTGTGTAAATGCCTACCTCTGCTCTGTCAGGGCGCAGCCCCGGACAGTAATCTCCACCAGCACTGTTTGAGTGAAGAGGTGAACGTGACAAGTAGCATAAAAGCACTTTGTGTTCTCAAGAGACCTTAAAGGAGCTCTATGAAAGCAAGCACAAGTCAATTACTTTGCCCCACTCACTGTGACTTTCAACAAAAAAAAAAGAAGAAGAAACACTGCTCAGCGTTTCTTCAGACGATTGTTTTTTGTTGTTGTTTTTCTGTTATATCTGCAATCATTGTATGGCCTTATGCCAAACTAAACATTTTAGGCTTGAGTTTGTAGTACTATGCTTAATTCAACAATGACTTTCAAAAAAATCCTAATAATGACAAATACTGGAAAAACAAATCGAAAAAGGCAAAAAGTTGTGCGACAATTTATTTGGAGGTTCACACCGAGAAGGCTGGCCAGGAACGGCTGCATTGATTGGTTCACTTATAAAGGGGCTTTACAATACGATGCTTTGTCTCCCAGTTTCTTAATTGACTTGCACTGCATAATCATTCTCTACCGCCACCTCATCAGCCTCTCTCCTCTCAGCCAAATCTCTTATTTTTGGAACCGCTTCCACTCCTCACCGCCACCGGAGCTCAAACGGGAGTCTGGATCGGAGGTGGCTTCCTGACAAATTACCTAACACCTCACTCTGCCAGAGAGAAAGAAGAAGGGCCTCATCATTTCTTTGCGTCGCCGCTGATGGAGTGTGTCTGTCTCTCCGGCTTTGCTGCCGTCTCCCCCTCGCACAACCCACCGTCTCAGGGGAGAGAGAGAGAGACGGTGACGTGGTATGATCATCAATCTTATCTCACCAATCTTTAACTCCTGACACTTCATCTCAGAAACCTCTTTCCACCTGATGTCTTACTAAATTACATCAAACGACTTCTTTGTTAACCTTCCAGAATTGGGGAGTTGTGGAGACTACGGCATAAACCTTGAGGCGTTTCTTCGCAGGCTGAAAGGGAAGTTCATATAAATCTATATACATCTATATATACAGTATACAGATAAATAGAGATGTGTGTGTGTGTTTTAGTTTTATCGCAACGTCTAATTCCCTTTATCGCAAGGGACGGGGTAACCGTGTCCACGCAACTGTGAATAAGAGCAGCGAGATGGAGACTTACAAGGTAACTTGGGTATTGCAGGCAAAATCAATGAGCCTTTTCTGAAACCCAATGAGCCATTTGTGACTGTAAATCTCCGCAGGTAAGCGGTTCAGACTTGAGAAAATGTTAGTGGTGCTCAAATTCAGGCACAAGAGGCTTTCGGTGTGAGCTGCAGTCTTGCTGCTGACAGCGGCGTGTAGCAGCATCAGGCCAAGTCAAAGTAGGGAGGGACAAAAAAACCCAAATTGCACTGCACCCTGATAAGGAAGTGTTGAGGGTCGACGACCCAAGGTCAGCATGAGGCAAAAGAGTGGCTTTGGGATTTGGCTGCTTAATCCAGATATCAGCGAGTGAGTAGCAGAGGGCATATGTGCATTCTGAGGCTGCCACTGTATGTATGTAAGCAGATTACTGCAAACACTGCCCACGCTTACAGCAATATTCCAAAATCACCCCAATTAAGATAATAGGCAGATTGCTGGGACATGCGCCCTGATCCACCATAAATAGCCCAACTGACGTTTTTGCAGCACTTCCAAGGTAACACAGCCGAGGCCATGAGGCTGCTTACTGTTGAGGACACGAATTTAAGATTTTTTTATTACCTCAAGAACAGGATGTCAGAGTCAAGACACTGCGTTCTTTGAAACATGAAAAAAAAAATATATATATCATTTTATCTACCAATAAAAATCAAATGAAGAAAAGGCACACGCTGCCTTTGGAATTTGGCGATTGGCAACTAACCAAACTACTTGGTGAAAAGCTTATCAAAGAAATCTCCCCCCCCCCCCCCCCCTGCTGCCATGGCCTGGGAAAGAAGAGAAGCAAACCAACAGTCAGCAGGCCTGGAGATTTCTGGAGTGCTGCCACAGAGCAGAAGCTGGCCACGCGTCGCCACAGTCCCTACATACACACAATAACACGCCATCGTTCACCCCCCCGCCTGTCACGCCTCCAGCCAAATTAGATTGTGATTGCTCTTTCTGAGGTCACTTTTAATTAAACTGAGATGAGAACATGACACACGGGATTAGGCCCCATCCTTGCGCTTCAAATTATGGATTCATAACTAATGCTGCAGCCTACTGCTCTCAACCATGACCTCCATATCATTCATGTGTAAGAGCCAAAGGAACTCCCCTAATTGTCTTCTACTGCAGAGATAAAGTCAGGGGTAAGGGAGCTGCGCGCGCATGTGTGTGCGTGTGTGTGGAGTTAACGTGTGTGTATACTGAAAGGATGGAGATAAACATACACAGAGAGAAAAAGAAAGTATCTCACTTTTAAAAGTACATAGTACTCTCTGACCAAAAAGACTGCACTGTACAGCTGATATAAATGGAGGCCTGTTGAGTAAATTAGAACTTTTTTTTCTCTGAAATGGGCCTTTTCTGAGCACTTAGCGTCCATTGTAAACTGAACTACGCTCAATAAAGAAAGAACTGCTATTAAAGGAGCGAAACTGCCAAACTAAAAAGATGCACTTAAAGTTAAAGACCTAGAAAGAGGAAAAACACGGAGGTGTACTTTTTAGGGAGTAGACCGTGGAAGGAAGGAGGACAAAAACATGACTGGTCTCACCTCAGTGATGAAGGCCTTGGCAGTAGTAGGACTCATGAACAGCACAGCTCGGCGCAGCGTGTCCCGGTAGCGATGGAGCTCCTCCACCCGCATCGTTCTGAACAAACTGGTGATCATCATGTTGATGTTCGACTCCACCTTCTGGAGGGAGACGTCCATCCCTTGCTGGGAGGTCCGGTCGAGGAAATCCTCGATACCGCGGATATCTGAAAGCGAGAGTGAAAGGAGTTCAAACAAGACGTCGTCTCTGCTGCTTTTCAAAAGCAAACAGCCGTCAGACACACACACACACACACACACACACACACACACACACACACACAAACATACTCGTCAGTTGAAAATCCTTTTGACGTGAGTTTTTTTTTTTTCTTTTAGTTTAGTTTTCTTTTATCTGGGGCGGCAAGTAGCTTAAAGCAAGAAGGCAAGAAGGTCATGGGTTTCATGCCCATTAATCTGGATGACTTGTTCAGGCCGTAACCCCAACTTGGCCCTAAGATACAGTGGCTGGGATGGGCTCCAGCACCACCTACTGTCTCTGACTGCAGGATAGACTGTCATAGCAAATGGACAGGTGGATGGGAAAAACTGATGCATTATCTACGGAATGTACTGGCACTTGATATTTGGCACTGGTGCCTGTGTGGTACGATTGATACGTGGTAGGACTATGGCAACGGTACTGGCCGTCCAGCTTAGCTCATCTCTTTCTGGGTGTAACTGTGGTGCAGTCCCAGCACAGGCTAGCCTGCAATAAAAAAAAATGTAAGAGCGTGTTGGTGTTGGGATGGGAATCACCAGGGAGACTCTTTCACACTGGCACCTAGCCCAGGGAAAGCCACTGACACTGCACGCTGAGTAGAAACCCAACGCTGGTTGTGTCCGAAGCGTTCTGACTGCTATTGCTGCTGTGCGGGTAGCTGGCCACCTCTCGAGGACATTCTCATCCATTCCGTTTGTGAATGCATGAGAAGGCTTCTTGAGAATTGTGGACGTTCGGCTCCTGGATTGAGTCTCGTCTGTATTTCCTCCAACTGCAGTGAGCTGTTTGGGCTCGACGCTTCTGAACCCCCCGTTCCAGCCTGCCACCACTGGAATTCAGTCCCAGATAAGTAGAACATTATTGATGAAAAATATATATGTTTGTGTACCTTCGTGCGCATCCTGAATACGTCAGTGCATGGTAGACCATGACCGTCAAATTTTCATTTATCCACTGTCTTCTGACAGGAAGTAATACTCAGAACAACTGTGGATTAAAGCGACAAACCAGTCTAATTATTTTAGGAAGCTTTTTTTTTTTCTGCTATGCTGACCGCCTGTAGCAGGCTCGACTCCTTCAATTTTTAATGAGCAGTGTTGAACGTCAAGGTAATCCATACCGAGTCACTTTGTTTGAGATCATGCTAATGATGTTGGTGTGCGCGTGTGTTTATGTAAATGCAACTTCCTAATGATGCGTTTGATATGGAAAATGGAACACATCGACTTTGTGGCCTGGGCTACGCCTCAACAATTAACTGGATTGATCGGACTTGTTGAGGGCCAAGAGGGTGGAAAGAGAGGAGTGATCGCATCACTGCCAAACGCTGGCGGTTTAACATCACATTAGGGCAGGAGATACAAAGGAAGAGCATCGATTTGACAGGAAATTAAATCAGGAGGCGAACAAACAAAAAGTCTTGTGGATGCGTGCGTGCGCGCACACACACACACAGTCATTGCTACTAAATCAAAGACAGCATGGTGTTGTTGTTGGCCGCTATTAGAGTGCAACCTACAAATGAGGAAGTGATACTGATGAAATGTTTCAAGACTTCCAGCAACAGTACCGTGACTTGCAAAGTTAAAGTTCACTCTGAAACTTTTCACTTTCACCAACACATACTGAAAAATAGACAACATCTGTATCTTACAGATTCATGTAACCGTCAGCTTTGTGTGATTTGTCATTCATTCTGAAAGTATATTTGTGAGTTGGAATCCTTGATTTATTTGTCTTGGTACCAAGGCAACAACGCAGGCTACTACAGTTGCAAACACCAGTGCTGTTTTGCTGCAACCAAGAGAGCTGTTTATGGGGCTGCCATTTCCTTACTACTTACTTCTTACCATCCACGATTGCCTACACCAATCTGCTCAACACCCTGGAGTGCACGAGTTGTGTGTATAATGCTGCTTGCTTTACTCTCATCTGCTCAGGGGAAAAACAAACAGAGCAGGGTACAACCCAGACAGGATGCCCGCGGTAACCATGCTAGCCGCTAAATTGTTAGCTTGCAACAGGTATTTCCATAAGGATATGGCAACACGTCAGATTGATGGAGAATTGTATTACAATTACAACCTTAAGGTAATGAGCGGAAGGTGCTCCTTGCCATCAATTCCACTCACAGTGTGATGGAGCTCTTTCCCCTGCTCTTTCCCCCCTGCTGTCAGCTGAGTGGCAGTCAAGTCGCCTTCCAGGAAAGGAGCTCCGGGACAACGGAGAGCTGCCACCGACCTTGCCCAGCCGTCCAACCATCTGTTTGGGGAAACACTCCTCGGGGACGCAGCGCCGCTCCATTAGCACCGCGATCACGCAGCACATGAACAGGAGCACTGTCGCTCCACTCAGCCAGCAACTCCTCCGGAAACTTTGTCATGGACACGCACGCGTTTAGCCACTCGCTGTCAATGACGATGCAATTTCATTTATTTCTTTAAAGAAAAACTTAATTGAAGTTATGCTGCACTTTTCACCAGCTTTCAGCCTTTCCCTTTCACTCAGTGTGTTTCATTTGGAGATTGTGCTCTCGCAAGGCAAAGGGGCCCGAGCGGAATTTGGCTCCGTAATTTCCTGTGAAATAAGGCGGGAGGAGCGCGAGAGTTGTCCTCCTCTGTTTCCTTCCACAGACTCCTTCCGCTCCACCTCGTACCTCCGTCCCATTTATCCACCAAGTCAACCTCGCTCGGAGGGAAAAGCTCAAGCTAATGTACTGTAGCAGCCGGCAGCAAGTGGGGATTTCACCTGCGTGCACACAGCCGCTCGCCGTGTGTTCACAAACTACCTCTTTTTAACTCCCAGACTTTCTTCTCCCTCCTTCCCTTTGGCCCCTCATCTGAAACCTCTCTCACTTTTCGCCCGGTTTGTTCTCTGTTCTCTTGGGTTGAATCTCATTTTGAGAGTGTGTAAAGTCAGAGCTGTTATTGCGCTTCAAGAGGCGGCCACCGTTTGCCCCCTTTTTTCACCGGTGCAGTGTCGAAGCCATTTGAATTTGAAAATAGACGGAAGGGCAGTTCCTGTTTGAAGGATTTCTCCAACTGGAAGTCACATCCAACATCCAAAAATTGACATCCAAACATTTTTTTTTTCTTACACACGTCTTTATCACATTATTTATGACCCTGTTTGTTTCATCATTTATCTTTTATTTTTTTTATACAGTTCGATTAAACACTACTTTGGAATTTTTTTTTCCCCAAGTACAATTTTATGGATTAAAAGGAGAAAAGATTTGGATCAGTGTCTTTAGCTCTGTGTTTGTCAGATAAGGCAAAATAAGAGCTGTGAGATGCATTTAAAGCAGACTCGGTCCAGAGACACAAAGACACAACTGACGTTCAGATAAGCATCATTTTGGTCACAGCAGCAAATCAAACAAGCACAACACAAGCCCAATGAGGCATGTGTTGCAAAGCATTAGCATTCAGCACAAACCCAAAGTACCACTGCTACAAGGAAGCTGAGAACATACACACACACACACACACACACACACACATATATATAGTCTTTAATAAAATAAAATTCCAGTGCTGCAAAAAAAAAAAAAAAAAAAAAAGAATTCTGAGTAACAATTTTCAGTAAATTTATTCAGGAGCCACTGACTGACTCCCGTTGCTTTTTTGAGTTTTTTTTTCTGTGCCCTTTGGAAACAGATCTGTCCTCAGCTGTGCTACTTGGCCTCTTTCTGTATTTTATGCGTATTGCCAGCACATTTTTAGATATAAAGTATATCTACAACCCGTTCGCACATCTTGTGGTGAGTGCGTGTTTCGCTGAATTTGCATTCTGTGAGTCTTTGCGGTGTGTTCGTGCACCTCAGAGGATGTGCACAGTCCCAACATTCCCTCTGATTACTGATCCCTCAGTTGCCTGCATGTTTTCGGATCGTGAGGGAGCATCGCAGCCATTTTCCTAGGTTCTGTGCACTTACAGCAGACGTGTGTGTGGTGTGTGTGTGTGTGTGTGTGTGTGTGTGTGTGTGCGCGTGCAGCGAATTTTCTTTTTCTGAATTGAGTGAAGGCTTTTCTCCACCTTCCTGCTTGTGTTCTGTAGGTGCCACCCTCTTCTCTCTCTGCAGAAACCATTTAATACCTGGGCTGGCACATTCTGAGAGGATGCTTTTGTCAGAGTGACTTTAGAAATTAAAGCCCAGGCCATCTATTCATCCGTCACAGAGAGAGCTTGATGGGGCTTCCATGGCTATGAGAATCCTGGATTAGGGCTCGCTCTGCCACAGAGATGGGAATTGTTCAACCATGTCACATACATTAAGGCCCCCTTGACATTGTAGCTGTTCGGCCACAATAAAGTATCTCTCGTGTTGCCAGGCGGACTTAAGGAGACGAAGCAAAGAACGATGTGCGTCTGCATCCCTTTTGCTACAGTCGGTTCTCAGAATTTCAAAAAGGTTTTTGATTTGTCTGTTGAGCTCCCTGCTTATCTTAAGTCCTTAAAAAAAAGAAACTGTAACTATCATATTGGGATGTTTTATAAATTACCTAAAGAAAATCCAAACAAAATTCGAGCACTGTGTTGCACTCATCATGTAAACTGCCATGATCTTCACATCACTGAAAAAGAAAACAAAGATGTAATGAAGCTCTATTGTGATGTCACAAGGGGTGCTGAAGTCTCCTCCAGGCCAGAGACAACACCTGCATCCTAGTGTTCATTCCTCCTTTTGAGACTGTGCTCAGAGGTTCTGTGTCATTGGCCCATTCCAAACACGTAGAAAATGCAACAAAGTATCCTTCTTAGCAGGAAGCTAAAAAAAATAAAGAGAGCATTTTTGCAAAGGGCTGCAAACAGAGGGCTAAATGTGCATCCCCTTTTTTTATATAAGATCTACAAAGCCTTTTGTAAAGCCTAGTGTAATGGTGTGATCCTGGTGAAGTCTGGGAGGGTGATGGATGATACCATTGGGAACTTTAAAACCATGATAGTCCCAACTGAACCTGGTTTGGATTTTTTTTGTTTTTTTAAATAAATGTATTATTGCAAAAAAAAAAAAGAAAAAGTGAAATAAAATAAAATAAAAGCCTTCCCACGATGTTTCCTGCTGTCATGCCAACAAGAAAGTCACTTTGCTTGTCCTTGCCCTCATCCCTTACCTCTGGCTATCTTTACCCTGCTTCAGGCACTCCACTCACGGTCTGCCTCAAAGGCAGCTGCCGTCAAAATGTGGAGTGAGACTCAAACGGGTGGAAGGGAGTGTTCCTCATGAGCATAGAGAATTATTGAATGTCACAATGAAGATGCTATTGAAGATGGTCCCGCGCGAACGTGAGAAGTCTGCTTCCGGAAATGCCCGAGGCCCAGACACACCTGGCTGCACACTGCTGCTTTAAATGCAAATCACTTTCTCACGGGCGACTCGTCACCGTCAGTCACACTTTTCCCAACATCTCTTCTTCTGCTTCTGCCCACAGTGCGCTCACCCAGCACCTCTTACAGAAGGCATCGCCTTCCCATTCTCTCCAAATCTTGGATGGGCTTCTGATCCCCCTTGACCTCCCTTTCCACTTCACATTCACACACCTCCAGTGTAAACACTTCTTTGTCTTCACTCGGTTTCCTACGATTCCTGACCTTGGCCTTTCCATAGTGGGAGGGGCCTTGGGATTGCCACAACTGCAGGCGGCGATTAACCACTATCAGCCCTCTGCCAGACTGGCCAGACAGGTTTGCTATCTCTGAGGCTTTACGGTCAGAGTGCCTACTAATTGTCAATATCTAACTATTTGTAGTGTATCCCCACACCATAGTATCTTGTTTCAAATCCATCAAAACAAATTGGAATCTTTCAAATTCAGGAAATAGTTCTGAAATAGGGAGAGACCATTGTCCCAGCGACTGGGTGTGGTTTACCGCCAAAGTCAAGGCAGTTTGAGCGTCAGACTGTTTCCAAATGATATGTATAATAAAACCGCAACAAATGAAAATGAATAAACCAACAAATGAACAGAGTATAGTGGATTTCATTCCTTCTTTTATTCCCTTACTTTTTGACCTGAGCCTCAATTCAGTTCTGCTAGCAAACGCTCCAGCTAAAATGGCCGTACAGAATCTCGCCTCCCCCGTTTTGCCTATGAAATTGTCTTCAAAGAAGACCTGCACATTTGAACCTCCATTTCTCCTCAGCCGCCCGGGCTGTGTTTCAGCTTCTCACTCTTAAACGCTGACAGCCGAAGACTTCTTCACCTGCTGTGTCCTCGGAGAACGTTCGCCGAGCTCAGGGGTCACACCCTTTTGTAAAAGGTTTTTCAACTCTTTTAAGGCATTTTTTCTTCAGGATCTTTTCGCTCCCCCTGCTCACACCCCCGCCCCTCCCTCTCGGCCTGCTTTTTTTACGCTTCCAAATATGCTATGCCCTCAGATCTTTTCTCCAATCCCTTCACCGCTTTACCCTTTCAGTTCTTTCCCTCCAAACTTGTGGCTGCTTTCATCTCTCCTTCTCTCGCAACCATTCCACTGTGGAGGAGACAAAGTAAGACATGACCTCCCTGTTTAAAGCTTGTAGACGGTCGGTGTTAAGGCTCGCGAGTCTACCTGCATGCCTCTGTTGCCTGCCAACGCCCCCTTCATCATCAACTTTCCCACGTCTCGCCTGCCGTTGCTTTCATGTATTTTTTACCTCCTCTCTCACTTCCTGCCTGCCTGGCATCCGTATCCCTCTGTGTCTCAGCGCTTTGCCGCGGTTAAAAAGATATCTATCTACGAATCCATCACTCACAGCGTGTTCTTCTTCTTCTTGTCACAATAAACAAGTTCACGCCTGCCGATGTCTCACTTTTCTTGGCGTTTACTTGCTCAACCATTCAATGTGTGTCCTGTAATGCTGAATGCTTAAAAAAAGACCCTGACATAATCATAACAAAGATCAGAGCTAATTAGAAATAAAAATCTTTCACTGAATGAGGATTAGACGAACATAACCTGTTGTTCATGCTATTGTTTTCTCAACCCCACCTCCAGATGCTACCACTTGGTTCAACACTGTTTGGCATCGGCAGACAAAATTCACAAAAAAATAAATAACAAATAAAGGGTAAGAAAAGCAAGAGAAAAAGGTCGTCTATAGAGCTTATATTGATGGCAGAAAGAAAGCACACAATGCTGTGTTTAAATGTCTCTGCAGTTACAGTAGGTTGGAGACAGATGGACCGTGTGGGTGACATTTCCAACTTATAAACTTGTGATATAACAGGCGACTACATAAACAACAACAACAACAACAACAACAACAACAAAGCCAGCTCACAGTTGCGGGACAGTACACACAAAGGCTCAGCTGACATTTCAGAGAGCTGCCTGACTGACCACCACAGTCGATAGGATAAAAATCAACTTTAGGTGGCTCGTAGCAGAATCACAGTGCAGTGCATTAAATCGATTTCAGATGAACGTCTCAACTCAACAAATGAGCTGGTACTTCCCACAGAATTCTATTGGCATGTGTACGTGTGTGTATGTTATTTCAGAGCGATATTTATCCCTGAGACGAAACTCTAGAATTATGATTGCAGTTTGGGCCAATATTTCTGTAATATCAGTGCTCTCACTGTTTTCGCGCGATTAAAGATCGGCAACTTGAAAAAGCATCTCACTTTCAAAATGGCCCTTTTGTTTTGCCGTAACCTTTTGCTGCTGAAGCCCACGCCACTCTTGACAACGGATAAAAGCAGCACAAAACTAATTATCTTAATGTCAACACTGTTACAACCACAAAGGAGTGCTTTTGGTGCTCACACTGTGGGGGGAAGTGCTCTGAATGAGTTATGGGGGAAGGTGATTCACATGGCAAAGGCCACTTGTCATTCAAATCTTTGATTAATATCTGGTTTTGGCATCTCGACTGCTTGAGGAGCGACAACGACGACGAGACGTCCACAGATAAACAAATCAGAAGATTGTGAGAATAACGAAAAGCAACACGTTAGGAAGCGGAGTTAGATTGTTGATAGGAAACATGTTGGTGTCAGGAGGGCACGCCTGTATGTAGAGCTGCTAATAGGAGCTGGGACAATTGCACTGTCGCTTCATTTAGGAGGACACACTCGACTGTGTGTTTTCTGAGGAAGTCTCTTCGTGCATGCTGCAGAGGCAGGGCTTTTGGAAACGCTGCAAAAAGGCCACGGCTCTCCCTGCCTCTGCCTGCCTCTCTCCTCGAACGGTGGCTCAGGCCATTAGGGAACAATGGGGATATCTTTAAAGGTCCTTCTGTGGCTGGAGAAAAGGATTTCCAAAACCCAGAGGAGCTGTGTCCTAAATCAGCCGTCACAGAGCACTGAGGAGAAACAGGCATCGAGGGTATGATACGTGTGTGTGTGTGTGTGTGTGTCACAGTCAGGGATACATTCTGTTTTCAGGCAAAGCAAGTTGATTGGACATTGCCCTGGGGAACCTCTTTTCCGACAATCTTTCCTAAGATTTGCTTCCGATTTGCAAGCGACTTGCTGATTTAGTGCTGTGAAATGGAGCCTCTCACAGGACTGAGACACGAGACTCAGAAGGGAAAGAAAAGCCGGCAATGTCAGTTGATTAATATTCAGAATATCATTACTTAAAAGGATTGGATTGACCAACTCCAAGTACGCATGCCAAGTTTCATCATAATCCAGTTTATGCTGTCTTATCTGCAGTAAGCGTGACACGGTGAGCTAATGCAATGATGATGGTTCTTCATTCGATTTGAAGCATTTTGACAATTTCTTTCATGGCTGATGACATGGATGAATACACTACGAGGCTGTTGCTATCAATGAATCCGATCAGATGGAAGTGCGCTGCTCAGCTCGGATCAAACTCCAGTGTTCACGACACACAGCTGTGTTGCCTGGTGTGACCAGTGATGCCAGAGGGGCCACATTAGCCACCATTCGATATCCGTCCGATGCAAAGCACTCAGAGCTCAATGGCCTCTTGCGACATCCAATACGTATACATAAAACTCCTTGGTGCCTTTGAGAATTGACACTGAGCGGGCAGAACACACTGCAAAACAATTGTGCCGTGGAGATCGTATTGGAGATCGATGCCTACACAACGTTAATTGTGTTAATTGACTGCGAGGAAGTGGACTGAAGGGCCACTGCAGTCATGGGGTTTAAATCAGCAACTGGGGAACCCAAAGGCAGAAAACAATGGCATTGCTCTCCAAGGTCCCCACACCTCTTAATGAGTAACCAAATTCTTCAATTGGTGTCCGGAGAGCCTGCTTGGACATCAATGAAATAGAATTGAGGAGCCTTTGAGAAACAGTACGCCAACTATAGGCCAATTCTGACCTATTGAAGATTGAAAGAAAAGGGGGATCCGAGTATGATGGGAGTGATTTGGGCTTGTAACAACCTGACAAGTATGCTTTTAGCATAACTTAAAATCAAGCTTTGGATCTCAAACAGTGTCTTTCCATAAACCCTTTAAATATGCATTAAACATAGATTTGCAATAGAAATGTAATGGGAGCAGCGTCATTCAAAACAACTTCCCCTAAATTATGATAAAGCCTGCTTGCTCGCCCGAGGTGGTTTTTCCTTTCTTTTACAAATCAAAGCAAATGCACAACATGTTTTATAAACAGGTTTGCCAACGTCACGAACATTCAGCTTGTGCCATCCTGCTGCCCGTGACGTGAAGTGTGAAACATGGCCGATAGCGTGACAGATCATTCTGGATTGATGAGAAGACCAAAGTGTTCCTTGGCCAGATTCACGAAAATATCCTCAACATTTTATGAAAACACACCAAAGGAGTTTCAACGCATGGTGATGATAACTAGCTTATGAAATAGGTCTTGGCACACCATAGGAAACAACATTGGGGACATTTCTGTGGAAGGAAACCCAGAGACTGGGTAAAATAGGCACTTCATGAAAAAAAGAGACCCAGGATGTTGCTGGTCTAATGTTGGAGTTAATCGACTGGAAAGAGAAAGGGCAAAGAGACAGTCGGAGGAAGGAGCGGGGCAAAATGAGACAGCATACTGATGTGTCACTGGAATAAAGATGAGTAAAAATACATATGGATGCGTGTGTCGTGCCTGTTCCTGCAGGCAGATACCCAAATCTGTGACTTTATGAGAGCTAGCTCGAGAGACAGGAGCTCTGATTCTTTTACTCTCAACAAAAATCAGTCTCCAACGTCATCGTTTCATCAGGGGGGGGGGGGGGGGGGGGAAATAATACTCTGAGCACTTTCAAGATTCCCCATTCCCCACTTGGCTGATAGGCGTCCTTACCGAAATCCGAGTCGTAGAACAGGATGAACTTCTGCCAGCTGTACTCCGACACCACTTGCATGATGACCTCGTTCAGATAGACGGGTGGGCGGACCATCAGGGTGTAGTCGTCGGCGCCTGGCAGGCGGCTGGTCATCGGGCAGGTGGATCGCGGCGTCCCTGCCGGCGAGCGCTGGATGAAGAGGTGGGGGATGTGCATTGCGTCGGCCAGGGTCTGGAGGCTCCCCGCTGACATGCAGCCGATGGAGCTGACCAGGGCGAGGATGCCGCGGTTCATCAGCTCACAGGCTTGGAGAGAGGAGGAGGAGAAAAACAAGAGCGGAAAGCGTTAACTTCAAAAAGGCAGGATGTCGTAGCAGGGGCGATACATGACTGAAAGAAGGATTGTGTGAATAAATGAACGGGCTCCATGGGCTTTTTAATGTATTCGCGTTATTGCTTGTGGTTAGCGCACGCCGAGGCGGCACGCGTGACCGCACGCACTCCACAAGTCAAGCCTTGGCGAGCCTTTTCTGCTCATAGACGATTAAATCCTCCCCAACACTGCACAGACAGAACGCATGCAACCGCCTCTTCTAACCCTCCATCTCCACGCACTCTGTCGAGGCGATTCCCTGAGCGCCGTGCCACTGCAGAGCCTGGATCAGCTGCAGGCTTGACTTCACAGTAGAACTCAGCAGGAGCTCATCATGGAACAGCAGCCTTGAATGAAGTGGTGAGCCGCTTTCATTAGACGTTGTTTGGCTGATCAACATCACTTTGTGTGTGATGCAGTGTTTTTATTGCCACCTTGGGTTGGGACACTGTGCAACACAAATGAACAGCACGTCTCTCTGCTCGCTTCCACCTTGATGGAACTCTGCCATTGGCCCAGATCCTCCTCAAAGCTCTGTGTTTAATCAGAACGGAGGGTAAACCTAGCAATTATCAGTCCCAGTGATGACTCAGGAGGTCATCAAACTTTGTGGCTGTTTGCAATAACGAAAAGGAACTGCGCTGTGTTCGGGATGACGTGCGCGTTTGATTTGCATGTTTGTGGGACTCTCCGATCGACGTGAGTTGATGCCAAATGGGATCGACGGCGCTTGAAAATGGACCTGGCGGCGCGGAGTGGAGTGGCCCTCGCGGGACATTCGAGAGACACGCCTTGGTGCGCGCATTGAAATTGGCAAAGATAGACTTGAACCCAAGCGATTAGCTCGGCGCGCGATGCAGCCAGTCAGATTGAGCAGAAGTTGGCATTAATGCCTAGCCTATTATCAATCCATGCACGAACACACACACACACACACACACACACACACACACACACACACATGAGGGTAGCATTTACCAGCAGTACACAAACTTTGCCACAGCGTCAGCTATTCCATTGAAAGACAAACAAAAGACTTTCTGACAAGCGCCACCTACAGTCTGGTTACCAATTTGGCTGGTGTTTGTTCTCCCCACTAAACCGAGACGGCCTAAGCTTCTGTGCTTCTGTGTGTGGCTGGAGGAGCTCAGCTAATGAGCCATCAGCTAACTGGGAGCACCTGGGCCGGGTCCCCAGTTTACTAAAGATTCACTGAGGGCTTCCAGGAAATCCAGCACCTGGCTGTCATACCTGGTCGGCCTGCTGAAAGCCCGCACTGTGCAGCTTACTTTCTGTGCAGTTCTATACTTTTTTTTGTTTTTGCAACTAAATCAGGCCCTCGAACTGAGCTAAGCGTCACAAAGTAATAATACAAACAGACAAAAGGACATCTAGGACACGAAGAGAGGAGGAGATATGCAGACGGGAAGGTGGAATTTAGCGAGGCACGAATGAAAGAGGCGGTAACGGAGGGTTTGGGTGAGGGATGTGGATGTGAGAACACAAACAAAGCAGAGAGCTGAACTCTGAGACATATGCAATGCGTGCCGTGATGCAACAGGGCAGCAACAGATGGCATGGCCACGAAAAATGGACTTTTTTCTTCTTCTTCTCGCTGTCAACGGCTGTATACTGCGGAAAATAAAGAAAATAAAAAAAATGTGCGTCTTAAACTCACGTGTTTAAGACGTGAAGAAACTTGTGACTCAATTCCAATGTTCTTTGTATTGTTTTACTACTTTTTTGTATTTGCTCATTGGCTCAACTGGTTTAACAATATTTACACTTACACTTTAACCTTTGCTTCTGCTGTTCTGCACTACTTTATATTCTTTGTATTTTTCTTGCTACCAGAGTTTGTTTTTTATTTCCCCGACGACATTGTCTGAAAGGATCAATAAAGTTTTATCTAATGGAATGTAATGTGATTTAATGCAATCTAACACCATGATTTGTACCTTGTGACTGTCAGCCAACAACAACAACAATAAAATCCCACTTTTTCGCACTTTGAGCCCCCTTGTTCCATTTCCAAGCCAACATCAGCGGCTACAGAGAAACGTCCTTGTCGCTCTTTATTCAACACGGCTCAAAGTTTAGTTTTGTTTCCTGTCCACTTTACTCAGAGGCCTTTTGTTGCCCTCATCGTGCACGTTATAAAAGAGCCATACCATACGGTATAACCTTGCTGTTAGAGAGCAACTCCCACAGTTGGCCACTTGTTTACCCCCGGCAGTCTGAGCGAGCTCTCTCATTTTCATCCTTTCCTCGACACCCGTGGCCGTCATGAGCACCTCCACCTCCTGCCCTCCTGACCCACATTCTCTGCCGCAGCCTCCCTCTGAGCGCTGAAACCTTTCAGTCCTGAGTCATTTTCCAGAGTTGCAGCTTCGCCATCATTTCCGCGTCTCTCTTTTCGCTTCTTCTTCTCCTTCTTCCGATGCCCCGCAGCAACGGCAGCGTCGCGCCAGCTGTCCTCAATTTGAAGTCGTCGGCCATCCCGCCCCACCGTCGCGACGCCCAAATTTTTATCTCTCGCTCGTCCCTCGCCGGCTCTTTGCCTCCCCACTTGTTTACCCTTGTGGCAACGCAGGCCGCCGCCCACCCTCGCCTCCTCCACCCGCCCCAGCTATCATTTTATTAATCATGTCTTCATTTCTTTTATTTTTGTTATGCCTCCAAACGCCCTCGACCCCGTTGCAACATGCATCATGCATCATGCACTTGTGCCCTTGCCCCAACCCAGTGGCTCATTTATTCTCGACCACCCCCAATACGCCGCTTGCTGCGTCCCTCATCCTCAGCTTGGAAGCAAAATGAATCATTTTCAAGCTGACTAAAACCTGCCACTGAGTCACTGAAAAGGGCTACAAAGTTACGGCGAAGACAAAAACAACAGCAAAAGTTACAGGGCCGTAATGTGGCCACAAATAATGACCCTGGACAAGATGCAAAGACACACGGTGAGCCAAAACTAGACTGGACTGTGGGGCAATAAAGATCTGCAAGCGTTGCTGAAGTACAGCTAAAAAAAAAAGAAAGAAAAGGAAATGAGATTTCAGCTGCTGGTATAAAACTGTACACAACTTTATAACACCGAAAGATGAACTTGTGGTGTTAATCGTGTGTTGTCGTGGAACAAGGTGTGATTACCTCGCTAATCATGAGCATATTGCTCAAGCTTAAGTCTTAATGCTAATTCCAGGCTTCAGTCTCTGTCTTCTCTCATCTGTCACTTTGTCACGAGTGTGAGTGTGAGAACAACCCGTGCGCTGAGGCGCTTCTCCCAACACAAGGAAAATCTTTCTCTGAACTTTTCAGCAGAATGAGGCAGCAACACTCAGACCCCCTCCACCCCCTCACCCCCTCTTCCAAGAAGTTCATGCTAGCAGCAGCAGTGCTCAAGTGTAGTTAATGTACAGCACATTAGCTTAGCATCATCAAGGCCTCCGCTAATAGAAGGCTTTGCTAATCCTCTACTTATTAGGCCACTTTGGAGAATTAGTGCCCTCATCCCCTCTGCATCACACACTGTTAGAGTCTGCAGGGGGGCTTCTGAGCACCCGGCTCATTAATGTGATTTTTCTTTTTTTTTTTTCTTGCGGACTTAAAGGCACCAGTGCATTAACCCCGCCCACTGTTATGCTGCTGTAACAGGAGGAACAGTTTACAAAGAGCGCTGGAGCAAACAAGTACTCAGAGATTCATGAAACACACTTTGAACATTTATTTATTTATTTATTTGTATTATATAAATATGTAGATGTAAAAATAACATTTCTGTGTTGAGCTGAACGGGGGGGGTGGGGGGGGGGGGAGTTGGGGGGGGGGGGACTTGCTGGCTTGACTCGCCAACCTGCTGTCTGTCTCCAGTCACTGAACGTGGACGAGGAAAATAAATCTGGACCACCAGGAGAGCGTGTGGGAGTGGAAAGCAAAACGCACAGACCGCCATTTCTTTTCTTTTTTTTTTAGGCTCCCGAGTCTTTTCACATCTCATCCCGAGCTGCAACCGCCCACTCAAAACACACTCGCACATCGGTACCACAGTCACCCTTCCCCGGGCCCACGCACCCACACTCATTTAAAGCCCTCCTGTACGTGACCCATCCAGCGGCTGGTGATAAATCACTCCGGGCTTCAATCTTGCAAAAGCGGCCGGGGTGTTTATTGGACATGCTTTGCATGTTATCCCAGTAGGGAATGGGGCGGGGGGGCGGGGGGGCGTGCACGGCAACCGCGCAGGATTTATCCGCTCCGGTCATTTATCTGCTGTGCCACGTTTATCAGGAGGTCGTTTGACCCTGCAAGAAGTCAAAGCGCGACTGCGTTGGGTGAGTTATGCACTTTCGACGATCGTGTGTGATGGTGTGTTTACATGCGGACGATCCGCGCGCCGCTGCCTGCAGTTCCTGCCTGCAGCAGCAGCAGGAAATATTATTGAGCTGGACTGCAGGGACTGCAAGCGCCGGCTGTACCTGCACCCAGGTGTGACTGAGTCTTCACTCCCGCTGAATCTGCACTGTGCTCACACACACGCACACACACACACACACACACACACACACACACACACACACACACTTTATCAGCTTTCTACCAGTTTCCTGGAGTTTCTGCGGCCCAGTGACCGAGGACTGGAGTCATTGAGGAGAGACAGAGATGGGTAGGAGGCAAGGGGGGGAGGGGGGGGGGGGGGGGAGAAAAAGTAAAAAGAATCAATGCTCGTCGTGAATCAAAAAGCCAAAGCCTGCAACCCTGTAGGTAGGCAACATTCTGTTTTCTTTTATACGTGCAGGAAAGAGAAGAGGAGAAAAGCCGAGTCAGTCAGAGCCACAGAGGAAGACGGCTTTGTTCGCAGTTAGTAGCAATCTCACCAAAACAGACGTGTTTTTTTTCTTTTTTCTCGGCTGATCCAGCCTTCATTTCGATATACAATTTGCTACTTTGAATTTACAGAGTCTAAATGGTGCAAAACAATGTCATTTGTGGAAATCCTGAGGCCAGAACCTGGTGCTGCTACAATGGCACGTGCACAGTTCATTTTCTTCATGAAGTGGCAAATTAAATGACACCAAATTGGATTATTCAAACACGGATGTTGCCGGGGAAACTGGGGGCCACATCTACATACACACTCACTTACCAGCCGCTATATTGGATTCAATTGCTTTGTGATAGCAATCAGCCAATCAACTCATTTAGGCATGAAGATGGGGTGAAGACGACTCACTGTTGAAGCTGAGCATCAGAATGGGGGAGGAAAGAAGTGACTCCGAACACGGTGAGCATGGTTGTTGGCGCCAGGAAAGCTGGTCTGACTGCGGCTCATCTACTGGGGTTTTCACCACATCCCCATTGTCAAAAGAACACAAATAACACAATACAACAACCACTGGCTACAATGAACTTCTGCAAAATAGCATCTTCGAAGGCACAGCATCTCCATTCTTGTTATTCTTCATCTCAGTCTGTATTTATCGTCCACTTTATTTGGTAGATAGACAGGCAAATCGCTTGTACTTCAACGCCTGCCGATTGCGTGTGTTGAGATGTTTTTAATCAGCGTTTTTTTTCTCTTTGTATTTTGCCGTCCTTTCCAGCCGTAAAGTAATGTTTAAAATGAATGTAAGCAAAGGAACAAAGAGTTTCAGAAGCTCCAGGTTGCCATTATGAAACGCCGTCTCACCTGTGTTGCACCGTACCATCCAACGTGACAGGCTAGCTAGGCTAGCAGTTAGCGGTGAGTTTGCGACGGTTACAGCCTCATCATCTCTCATCGCATGTTTACAAGGCAACTCGGCATCGCTCATAATTATCCTGCCGCGTGGTGGCGATTAAAGACGCAAGCTTTGAAAAAAAACAAAAAACACCTCCGACATCGATGAGCAGATGGTGGGACGGTTTCACGAGTGCGCACGTGAATGATGTTTTCTGCACGGCGTTTGACATGGCAGACTAATTGCACATCATTACCTCCTGACTCTGCGTTTACGTGGGCATTTAACGGCGGCTTCAGCACCGTCTCAGGGACAGAGAGGTCTTCATAAACACCTCTGCTGTGGGTGAGACTTTGTTTTGTTTTGTTTTGTTTTGTTTTTTTGCTTTAAAGGCGAAAGGGAGAGGAAAATTTATTAAAATTAAAATCTGTAGGAGGCTGAACTGGTCTTGATCGCTGCATGTTGTCAGCATATTGACAGTATGCACGGTGGAATATGATATTTCTCAAGAAACTACTCACTGGAATACAACACAATAACAAAAAGGACCTTATATAATTTGCCAAAAGATTGAAGCTATCACTCAGCCACGATTTAATCTCTGCCTCCTGATTGTGGCTGCGGCTGTCACTGCAGATATCTTTGTATTTAAATTCTCAATCTCCGTCTTTTTTCAGCAGTGACTTTTTTCTTTTTCTTTTCCGAACCGTATCTTGTTTTTCCATTCTAATCTTTAAAAGAACTATTTGCCACCTTCATGCTGTTGCTGATTACGGTGGCGGCGCGTGCCTCAGTGCAGATCTCGCACGCTCTGCACACTGTGTCTCACACAGCTTTGAGGCTTGTCTCTAATTTGAAAGTCCTTACAGAGAGTCAGAACTGAACTGGCGGAATGAAATTTCAAGATGTTTTTACTCCGGAGTTACAACCTGGAACTTCTCTGGTTTTCGTGGGATGATTTATGAGCATGAGTGAGTTGGAGTAAGTAAAATATATGATTTCAATGATCTTGTTCAAGTTAGCCGACAATAAATTGCTGTTTTGCTTGTTTCATATATTTAAATGCACAGCAGCCGCTAAAACCTATACGTACTGCATGGCTACCCAGTCAGTCGTCTGCAGTCAAACTGTAAAGGAAGGCCCTCTAACTCCTGCTAACTCCGCCACTTCAGTGAGCTAAGGACCTCCCGCACATGTACCCAAGCGCCGCTGTTTGCTCCGTCAAATGCAATCACCGTGTCTGACTGAAACAGAGACTCTCGGTCCCGCTGTGCGTTTAGCCCCCGGCTGCAAGCCGTTAGCGCCCTAACACGTTAGCTCCCTCGGCGAAGCGCGCGGCAGGACTCCTCCGCTCACCAGGCGATGACTGCTATCTGCTAGCTCGCCGTGCCGCTGCCAACTTCAGCGCAGATTTACAGCGGCGCGCCTGGTTTCAACCTGAGCTACAAGGCTGCAAGGCGTCCTGCCAGCATCCCTCACTGACGAGGCCTCTTTCAGTTCAAAGTCATAAAACTGGTTTGCCCTCAAACGCATCGTCCTAATTTTGGGCTGCAGAGTTGAGGAGCTATAATTCATTAGCCCGTTACAGGAGGGAAAATGGCTTGGGGGGGGGGGGGGGTAAATTGTGATATTTTCCTGTCTTCACTTCTCTTGTGTATTTATATGTTGTTGTTGTTTTTCATAATGTTTTAACTTTGCTCTGGGATTTAGTTTTAATGGTAAAGGCCTAAGCAGGGACTTGGAGTGACTCAGGGCCATCATCAAGGTCAGGGTCAGATCAATAAAAATAATGGATTTGTTTTATTTATTTTTTATTTTATATGTCCACCTCTCCCCTCCTTAGCTCCACCCCCAAGCAGTGAGAGGATTGCAAATTAGCCTTGGCTAAGCTGGAACTGGTATGCACCAAATCTGTTTGGTGTTTCCTTTGAAATAATGCTTAACGCATTCGCACCTGTTCAATAACCATCTGCACACAAAACTGATAAATCAATGGATTATAGGCGCGTTGATGCAAATGAGGTGAGGTGCTGGTGGAAAATGGACAAATGGAAGGCGACAATAACCATGAGACGTGCAGCCGCCGTTGGTGATTAGAGGCTGAGGTCAGGAGGAAAAAACAAACAAACAAACAAACAAACAAACAAACCTCTGGGCAGCAGCCAATCATATCGCAGCTGATGATTTAAATCAATACGCTGCACAAAAAAAAAGTGCAGCATCTGCTTGCTGTGAGATACAAAGTCAGCATCTCACACTCGGTGACACACACCTCTGCGTCTCGGAGACTGGAGGTCTCTGTGTGTGTGTGTGTTTGTGTGTGTGTGTGTGTGTGTGTGGGGGGGGGGGGGGGGTGACCTACTTGTGTCTGTTGTTGCGTGTGTCGTTCTGCCTCTTCAGACTGCAGCTGCCACCGCCGCCGCCGTGCATTGTGCAGCACGCCGCTAAGCAGCGAGCGGCAGAGAGACATGCTTACTCACAGGCTGAAAATATGCCCTGCTCTATATATGTGCCCGCGCGTGTGTGTGTGTGTATATCCGTGTGTGTGTGTGTGTGTGTGTGTGTCCGTGTGTGTGTGTTGGTTTGCTGATATACACTCCTTGAGGGAAATAGCCCTTGAATTAATGCGGCGGGGGCTTTAGAATAAGCGATAGATAACGTGCCCTTTTCGACTTTGTTTCTCTTGAAATTTATCACTGTAAGCGCTCTCACTTTGGCCAATCTGCACCGCTGCTGCCGCCGCCAGAAATGCCAGGCTGCTGATTTCCCAGGTGACACAGAGCTTTGCGTTAAAAAGGTTCTACGTGTTGCCACGGTTTCGGACTAAAGTCGTTATTTTCCAGAGGGTTGTGAACGCCGCCAACATGGTGAACGGCCGTCGAGTCTTAACCATTTCTAAAAATCAATAAATAAATAAATAAATAAAAATGCAGAAGAGCAAAAACACAATTGCAGTTTTGACTCAGCTGTTTTTTGCTGCATGACATGAATTGTCCGGAACAGGAGGCCACAAACATGTAACTAGTTATTAGGAGCCATGAGCGCTCACAGAAAACACACTCGTGGTGAAGTTCTTGGAGTCTGCGATGACAAACGGTCCCGGTCAGACCACCGTCCCGCTCAAACAGAGAGTCCTTTGTTCCCGGCAGCCTCCTCATAAACCCGCCGTTATCTTAGTCCCGCCCTTGACTCCGCCCCCCTCCGCCCTCCCACCGCCCTCCCTGCTCCCATTAACTTTTAATGGGCCTCCTCGCTGCCTTCGGTTTGTCACATTTCCCAGCATCCCCCCCCCCCCCCCCCCCCCCGGCCCGGAGGTGTGTACATCCACTTTTCTTTATTTCCCGCAGCCTCCCTCTGTTTTCCCTCTGCGACTCTCTCCTGTTAACCCCCCTTTTCCCCTCCATTCGGCGCCCTTTACCGTTTTCTCTCTCTCTCTCTCTCTCTCTTTCTCTCTCTCTCTCTCTCTCTCTCGCTTTTTTTTTAATCCAGCGACTGCACTCTCCGCTATCGCGCTTGCCAGACGAGTGCCCCCTTCCCTTTTTGTTTCCCAATCCCCATCTCTCCCCTTCCATTAAACCTTCACTCTGCCTCCTTCATAGTCGGCTACCTCGCGCCGTTTATTTCCTAAATAATTCCTGCCGCCGCGCCATTCGTCTTCTCCACCTGCGCTGTTTTATTTCCCCTCGCACCTCCGACTCAACGCGTTTTTGCCTGGTCGCGCCGCCGCCGCCGCTCCTTCACAGGATGTTCTCCCCCCCTCGCCCCCCACACCCACCCGCCCACCCACCCACTCTTAACTAAATCCTTCACTCCATTATCCGAGATTGGTGCATGCCCACTAGATCATCGGGGGGGCCCGCTCCATTTTTCCTCCCTCCCACCACCCATCTATTTATCCATCCATCAGCGGAATTGTTTGTTGAATCCGTTTACACCGTGCCATGTGCACCTTTACCTCCGGTGAGTACTTCATTTCCTTTTAATATTCTGCCCTCCCCCTTTTCATCATCTTCCCATCCGTACTCCCGCCCCCTCATCCTTTTCTTTGGCTGCACTTTGTCACTCTCGGTGCTCAGTCTCAGAGCGGCGTGAACTCGGGTTTTTAACTTTGTGACACAACGGCGTCACCCGGAATTCATGGGATTCATTTGGCAAACTTTTGCGCATCAAATCGCAGTTTTGATTGAAGACCGCCCACTCAGGTGTCTTGTCTAAATCGTATGCAAATCTGTAAAAAAAAAAAAAATAAAATAAAATGCATATGTATATGTGTATATATAAAAATAAATGAATCCAGTGATAGAAGAAAAAAAACTGCCTGCGCGGAATATGAGCTCATCTGAGCTTTCAACCCCCGCCGCATTTATTGGTTTTTCTCCAGCTGATTCATTTACTATCATATTTGGCTTCTGACGCTGGCGACCCGCTGAGCAGCTGCTGCCCTTCTGGCCCTGCCATATGATCAGCGCCGCGTCTTCCTTTCCCGGTTTACACATTTTGTTATTTCAATTCCAGGAGGCTCGGCGCTCCCTCGGAGCCCCGCCCCTCGCGTCTCTTTGGCCGGCGGCGCCGCAGTTTGCTCCTCTTCCTCTCCTCTTTATTGCTTCCCCTCGCAGTCTCTCTTCCCACCCAACTCTCAATCCATTCGGAGTGACGTGACACTGTATATATATCTTTGTGTCGCGGCCAGATCTGTTGTAAAGTCAAGGAGATTAACGTGTCCCCTGGGAAAATCCATGGCTCTCCTGTTTACAGCCTTGGGGCTTTTACTGCTATTACTTCGGCAGGACAGGTATAATTCCTTTCTCTTTCTCTCCTTCCTGCTTGCACTCGCTGGGGAACTTTTTTTTTTGGGCGCTTTATGTTTTTTTGGGTTTTTTTTTTTTTTCTCCCCTTGCTCCTTAATAGAATTTCTCGCCTTGTAAAAGATTCTAATGTCAACCGCTGGAAGGCGTTTGCTAAAAGCCAGAAACTCCGCTACTAAAAACCGCTACGTGTGTGCGCACAAATCACGGCGCTGCCGACCTCCAGCCTCTCTGTCTCCGTCTTTTTGATATTCTATCCGCGCGCTTGGTTAATGACCCATTTGTCAACGCTTTAATCATATTTAGAGGAAAAGATTGGCTGTTGTTCACCGCTAATGGCCTGGTGTCTCCCTGTTCTTATTGCTTCTGTACACAGCCCACAGCGTGCCTCTCCGCTCTGCGGCCGCGTGAAGGCGGCTGCTGTCGGGGCAGCTGCACGTGCACGTCGCCACGGTGAACTGACCGACTGACTGCCGGCTGAGGGGAATTCACTTTTTGTTTTTCAGTGGGGGTGAGGAGGTTGTTTTGATGAGCAAAATTTGACTTACCTCCGGGCTGCTGACACCACCCACACTAACCGGGCGAGCCGCAACAATGGAAGGTTCCGGCTAATAATCACAGTGTTGTTTATTTCACTGGCTTCTAAAATCTGCTCAGATTCGGACGTGAAAAAAAACCTGCACTGATTACCTTGGGTTTCAGATCTATGCCACTGACCTGATCAGGGACGCAGTTATTTCATCGCTGGGGGTGCGTGACCCTCTGTTATTGTTAACGAGTGACAGACAACGCTAATGTCACCTTTTATTTATCCGTTTAGCACAATATTGGGCAGCCTTAGCTCGGTTTACATTATTTGGATGATATTCAGCAACCCTGTCGAGCGCCGTGAAAACTTAACGAGCTGCAGCTGCACAGACATTTTTGAAATAGACCGAGTAAATGTGTGATTGAGCAGTGGCAGGGGATGGGAAAGGGAAATGTCGGAGAATGTAAGAGCTGAAAAAAGAGGACTTGGGAAATCATGGTTTAGAGGATTTAAGTCCAAGGATACAGAAATATGCAAATCTTTGACTTGCCAATGCGGATAGTCGTTCGAGATTACAAGTCAGTAGATTCACCTGCAGCGTGTCGGGCTATGACTGATGAATCAAACCACGGCAGTGTTATCAGAACCGGACCTCTCGCAATTGCAAGAAAAGTAACAGCATTTCTCAGTTTTTGCTGCGTGGAGGCTCGTGATGCACTTCAAGTGCTACTCCCAGAACCAGTATTATATTCTTTCATCTCACAGTAAATAAATGTGAGGGGTTTGGTCAGAGGGGTGATCCAATCCAACTCACATCCCAACGTGTTACTTTACCTTTACTTTTGGGTTTTTCATTGAAAGGTGACTTTAAGTTTTAGACATTTTCTTTTCCGCAGGTTGCCTACAGGTTGTTAACTCAACGAGTCGTCAAATGGAGTGGTGGTCAACGTCAATAAACAAGGTGTCAAACAATGTACATTAAGAAATGAAGTACTCCAATTTTAAATGTGTCCTCTACTGCTGTACTTTTATTCTAACAACCAAAAAGGAATGTGAAAAGTTCCTCAAGGCGGATTAAGAGGCCCTGTTTTGTTCAACTCTGACAGACTAACGCGAAGCCATGGACAGTTTAAAAAGTGAGGCCAATTCTTACAAGGGAGATAAACATGATTGCACTGAATGAAGACTTCACTGAAATCACTTTGCACGCAAGCAGAAAACAAATTTATTGTTTTCACAATACTGCTGGTTACTCATAAAGCGCCAACTGGCTTAAGGCAACAACACATTTCAGTTTATGCCATTTAAGCGTTTCACTTTAGTTCGGTTTTTATTGTTTTTTTTTCATTGTCTTTTTCCCTTTTGGTCTTTGGCACATTTATTTTGAATTAATTCATCTGAGCTGCCTTGATGCAAAAGCATGCTGGGAAAAATAAATCTGTAATTTGTTTGTGAATGGATATGAATAAATCACAGCTTCTAAATAAGATATTTCATGGTTGTGAAATGGTGAATTGTCTGATAATTTATGCTTTTTTTGTATTTTATAGCAACTCTGATTTCTGTATACCTGAACCTACCGTCCATTTTCCTCATTGAGAACATTAGGTCACACTATGGAAATAGGAAAAACAATTTCATCACTAAGTGTTTGAGAAAATACTAATCCATATTAGTTTGCAAAAACAAAGATTCATTTTTAGAAAAATAATCAAATAAAGATAAGAGGGACTCGAGCTTCTACAGTCAAATGAATATGATTAACACAGATTAATTCCAAAACAAAGCCCAATCTGACTATAGTATTTATTCCCGCAAATAATCTCCTGCCTTGTAAACTTGCATGTTGCCATAGCAACTCAACTCTATAAAGCTACATGTTTGTCACTGCAGTCTGTTTTCACATACAGAGCTAATGTATTCATCTCACTGCTTGAATCAACGGCTGCTTGTATCAAATTCAAAATTCAGCTGCTGGCACAGACGACTGAATGGATCAGCGGGCCCTTCCCTTCCGGCAGCGATCCAACTACACATGCCAGCCAGTGTCTTGTGTTCTGCCACGGACCTCTTTGGCCTTCTGGGCTGCTCGGCGCTCCACACAGTATCAGCTATTCTCTCTCCTGGCTCTCTAATGGTGCAGTGACCTTCCCGACGAATTCAAAACATTCAAAATAGCAGCCAGTCCACAGTTTTGCTGGGAGGCAAATATGAAAAAAAAAAAAAAAAAAAAAAATCTTTTCAACACACTCCTTCCTTGAAACATTGCATTGATTGTCTTAAGTGTCAAAACTGACACATTTTGACTCTCAAAAATGTATTTAGATACACTTGAAATAGTTGTATTTTCACTTTCGTCATTCAGCTTCGTTTCTATTTGGTGCAAAGTTAATCAAATCAACAAGGAGAAGAAGTGCTAATGAAGTGGAATGGAAGCAGAAAGTGAAGAAAAAAACACTTTCTGTCTTTATTTTTTGCTTACCGTTACTTGTAGCTTGTTTTTTACTTTTTGGTTTGAATGATAATAATAATGACAATAAACTTTTATTTGTACAGCGCTAAATCACAACCAAAGGCGTCTCAAAGCGCTTTATACAATCAGAGAGAACCAACCGGGCCCCCGGAGCAAGCAAGGTGCGACAGTGGCTGGGAAAAACTCCCCTGTGGGAAGAAACCTAGGGCAGAACCAGACTCCAGAGGGCCATCATCTGCCTCGGAGTAGTGGGGGTGAAGTAGAAAGATAGAGGGGAGACCGAGAAAGAGAGAAAGGAGCAGAGTGAGCCAGGGTGGCAGACAGGACAGAGTGGAAAACAGAATGACACACTGAAGGTCAGATGTTTCTTCCCTTTTCTGCTTATTTACTCAACATTAGCTGTAAAGCATTGGCTCTGCACAGCTCCCTGAAGAATCCTTCCAGCAACATTAAATGCAACAGTCTTAAGATTGATTTATTTGTTTTAGTGGTTTGCAACATGGGCAGATGACATGAATGCAGAAGGTTGGCTACTGCTGAGCTATGAAGTGGTCCTTCAAATGGAAAAAAATTATATTTTGTATAACAGTATATTATGCTCTTTGTGAGGTCAGCAGAGCTTTCAATTTGCATCAGAGTTCACTGGAAACGGAGAGGAATTGAATGGAGCTCTTATAAAAACTCTGCTTTTCTATTAAAGTGGGTTACAGTAGTGTGCACGGGAGGGAGACGAGAACCACGGCAGCAATTTTTTCCCCTCTTCCTTCTTTTTTTTGTAACGGCGCCGGCACTATCCAAACGAACAAATGAACATAAGTGTGTGGGCAGCGTGCTTACAGTAAGTGAAAGTGACATTATTACCAACCGGCGCAAGCACAGCAAGTTAACTGCATGAAAGCACAGAGTCGGAATAAAGAAGTACAAAAACGGGAGGGAGGGTGGGAAGGGGGGCGGGGGGGGTACATGATTAATTAATTGTCACTTTCACAGAAAGTAGAAGTGGCAAGTGTATTAATTACTATCCCAAATCTATTATGTTCACCGGATCTTTGAGGCTTTAAAGCCTTTGGTGGGCAGCACATTTGAAACCTGCCTAATTTCAATGTGGAACGCTGCGCCTCATGGAGCTCTTTTAGTGGTTGGTCGTTGAATAGCACGGCCCTTTGGACCTCCACATAACAGCTCAATTAATTGGAGGATTCTTTACGATGTTACAGCCTTTCTTGGAAAAATCCCCCCCCCCCCCCCGCGAGGTTCGCACTGAGCATGTGCAGCATGTGAGACCTGAGTCGATGGTGAGAACCCCCCCCCGCCCCGCCCTCTTGTTGGCATCCGTGAGATATCAAACAAAGAGACCAAGGGGCCATCTGGTGGAGAGGTGGTTCGGGGTTATAACACCGCTCAACCTAGCCGCCAAAAGGCTGCGTTCACCTTTTGTTTTTCTTTTTGTTTGGTTTTTTTTTTGTTGTCGTTTTTTTCGCAGTCGGATCAGATGTTGGCTTTGGAAGAAAAACCGACAGAATAGTGAGGAGGAGAGAAACATAGACGAGGGAGATTGATGGGGCCTGACGCGCATCAGGCGGAGGCGGGGGAGACGCTCCCCCGCGCACAGAGATGCAAAGAGACAGCGAGAGGCAGCAAACGAGGCAGAGTGAGGAGCAGGGGAAGGTGAGCAATGACAGCGGAGCGACGAGCTCGGGACGACTTTCACCGGCCTCCAACCTGAGACCTTCCAATTGTGTTTTTGAAACACTTGGAACTAGGTTTGCGCGACAACAAACGCGTTACCGATTTGGACTGAAAGGCCCCGATTGTGCCAGACGGACGGCACCTCAGCTCAAGCGGAGTTCACACAAGAGTGGTCCACGGAAAACAAGAGCAGGACTGCCAGTGGTGCTGTTCAGCGGAGCCCACACTGATGGAGCGCGTTAGGCCGTGGAAACCTTTGGAGCTGAACACGAGGTCACGCTAACCGCTGTTTTCAGTTGATGACCGTGCATCATGAGATCAGATTATCGATGAGTGAACTATATGAACTATATTGTCCCTTTGACAACGTGACCGAACATATAATCTGATAGCGGTGGGCCCATCGGTAATATAATAATGTTGTAATTGCGATTGAGTGACACCAGTGTAAGGAGACGACTACTTTACGACTTTAGATCTGAATCAGGTCGTTGTATTGGTGTTTACTGATATATATATTTAAACTAGTTGCCAATAAATGGTAATGAAATATTTTGATCTCATCTCATGAAATGATTGTGACACAGTACCAAAGTTCATGCAGAAAAAAATGAATAAAACTAAACTACCAGGTTTTTTTTATATAGACTGCTGAGGTCATAACAATTAATTCACATTCTGAGTATTTGATGTCACGTCTCCATCAGTTAAAAAGGTCAGTACTGGCGATGTTGGCCCTGTATTCACTTGAATGTCAAGAATGATACCAATTTTTTCAGGATTGCATAGCACGACCTATAGGTACGATGACGAGACAGACAACAAAAGACCAACTCAGCTTACAGCTGCGTTGGTCTTTGTCAGACACAAACATTGAGAAACAAAAGCAATAAAGTGGATGACTGTGGAACACAGGCTGGGCTTGGCACTCTCTTCACAGCCTGAGGCCCGTTCCATTTGTTTTACTGCCATGGTTTAAATGCTTCATCTCCAAATTGTAATGCTAAACCTATTTTATAAAAACAAGAAAATTAAAGGCTTTTTTCACCATCCCTGTCTGTCAAAATGAGGGACAAGCGCCCCGTCTAACTCACCAGACTGGACTGGGACGAACAGACTGAACCAGAACTCTCGACTGGTTCTGGTTTTCTTGCAACATGCTTCCCAAACCTCACACAGCCATGTGTGTTTCTCAAGTGTTCCATTCACTGACACATCATATCTTGGTTGCATCGTGTGTTGGAGCCAATTCGAACAATATTTTGATTGATGACTTGACTCGTCACTGCCTCGTGATGGAGCCAGGAAAAAAAACAAACCGAACAGGAAAACACTGCATTTAGCCTCCTTATTCTCGGCCTCCAGTTTTGCTTTTCTTAAATCATTACTTTATGTAAGGAACGCCTAGGTTATTTTTGAAAAAGGGGAACTTGTATTTGGCAGGGTTTGTACTTTTTAATCTTTTTGGAACATATTTTGTGACCGTAAATGATCAAATTAAGAAGAAAAAAAAAAATACAACTTTTTCTACCCCTGAGCTAACAGGGTGTTTAGTTACACAGGACAAACTCAAGAAATAACCACGATAGCATCTTGTTTGCATACTGTATTGTACCCATCTGGTTATGTGGTCATAATTCTAATCGGAAGTTCACCACGGTCTCTTTGTTTTGCATCTATATAGCCTGTGACAGACACAGCTCACCTCAGTTGTTTTTTTTTCCCCTGCTGTATTCTACATCACTATTCTGCCACAGACAGACAGGAAGATATATGTGTCGGGTGTATTTCTCTCCATCTCCCAGGACTGGAACTGATGCAGTTCTCCAGTGTGGTGCAGCGACTCTCCAAATGACAACTGGATACTGGGACTAAAACAAACTAATACACACACACACACACCGCACACAATTTCTCTCTCTCTCACACACACACACACACACACACACACACACACACACACACGAGAATGCAGCTCAGAGCCGCAGAGCACACGCGGTGGCCCACGTCTCAGTACGGAAGGGAAAGCAGTGCTCCTCCGTCCCCCCCCCCCGACAGCGGGCGGGCGTGATAACTTTCATGTTTCTGTAACAAGAATGAACGAGCTCGGGGGGGGAGCGAGCTCGTTCTCCCGCTCTCCACTCTCCATACCGCATAAGGACCGCGTGACGTGTGACTCGCGCGCGGCGTGACAGATGGCGCTCGGGACCTCTCGCGCAGACCTCGGGAGATGACGGACGGCGGGCGGCGGAGGGACTCGATGCGCTGCGAGCCGGAGAGGCAGCCGGGTTAAAGCCGCGCCGCTGTCACTCCGCTGATCCATAATTGAACGAGCAAGTGTTTACAGACAATCACGTCGTGCGGAAACATGAAGACGCCGGGGTGAGGGGAGCCGGGCTCGGCGCGGCTCGGCTCGGCTCGGCTCGGCGTCGCCCCGGTTCCCCGCTCTTGCGGTTCCGCGCTTTGATAAATATCCGCCGCGATTGAAGCAGCAGCTGGCTGCCAAGCCGCGGCGCACGCACGGGGCTGCTGCTCCGGCGCTCGCGCACGTCGACTCCGCGGGGGGATTTGAAACAAGTGTTGTGTCGTTCGCGAACGATTCGTCGCAAAGAACGAATTGAACGGATCACTTCCTGAACTGATTCATTCTTATCTCAGCTCAGTTTAGCGCTGCAGCAAGCACACAGGTTGGGAGTGGAACTGCAGCTGGCTGCTAGCACGCAAGACTGACTTGTTCGCCAACGAACGGACAAAGCTTGTCCAGTACACCAAACCATGAGCGCCGTTTGTTTGTGATTCTTTCTCGATGAGTTCGCAAACAAACAAAACAGCTACCCAACTACAGGTGGCTCTGAGATGTAATAGGAAAGGCACGTTACATATTTTATATAGGAGGAAGCGCTACGCAGTCAGGCCTCCCGCCAAGCACCGAACGATTCGGTGAACAAATCTGTTTCGTGAACACATTCTAGTGATTTGGTTCTCTCAAAAGAACCGATATTGAAATCACAACTGGAGAGGCAGGGCCATCTGTCACCTTGCCTTTTTGCCAGTGAAAGGCAGGTTGTTGCTCCAGGACACTGGCAGGAACATGGATGTTTCCCTCCATTTTGGTAGAGACGTCCATTTTTTTGGTCCGTGTGTCTTTGTTGAAATAAAGCCCTGGACTAAAAGACACGTGGGCTGCACCATAGTTTACTTCCATTTTCACCAAGAAAAAAAATAAAAAAATACCTGAGCCTGCCATGGCAAGAGCAAAAATAACGACAAACTGGCAGACGCTCTGATTACTGTTGTTGGACTGTGGGCAGTATTTGAGTCAAAGTGGATGCTGCCTTTCCAAGCAATATGCAGCAAAGGGGCTCCGAACAGCGTGTTCAATACCTGTCGAGGGAAGTGCATCAGTTTCTAGTACGATATGACTGATACTCTACATGCCTGTGAGGAGGTGTTCTTGGATTTCCTCTACCCTGACTGCCTGTGTGTGTGTGTGTGTGTGTGTGTGTGTGTGTGTGTGTGTGTGTGTGTGTGTGTGTGTGTGTGTGTGAGGAAATTTCTTCGATATGGCATTTTTTTATTTTTTATGTTTTGTTTTTGCTCTTCCTCAGGCAAAATATGGATTTATGTCAAGTTAAGGTAAGGCATTTGAAAAAAAATGTTACATTGTACTCACTTCATGTGCTCATGAAATGACTTCTACATACTGTAGATTTCCTTTGGACGTGGCAGCCGATCACAAAGGAACCATGATAATCCATTATCCAACATCCAGTCTCTTAAAAGCTCAACGTAAAAGAAGCTAAGAAAAGAATGAGCTGTTATACAGCGAATAAAAGCTAATTACCAGTCATGATGCGTGTACTGCTCATCAAGAAAGAGAAAAAAAAGGAAAATGGCTTTCAGTAATGGAGGGCTGTTTGAAGTGGATGTTAATAAAAGATGTAGCGAAGTCATGTCAGAGACAGACGGAGCCAAGGAGTGAGTGAAGCCACTCCCATGGGTCAGACATTTCTCTGGTCACTCAGCAAGAGGGTCTTTAATGACATTACAGGAGAAGGTCTCTGGAGAAGTTTGAAGCGGTTGACTTTGCCGGCTCAATAAGAAGTGAAGTCCCTTGCCAATTCAACGTCCACAAAGCCCTCCATTAAATCTAACCATTTCACTTCAGAAATCCTTCACTAAGTATTTTGGGGGTACTTTTCAAGAAAAACAAGATAGACGGAGGAGCTGTTGACAGCACTTACTGGATGCTGGAGGCAGAGATTAATTGGCTCCAAACATTGGACAAATGCTGCACGTCAGTGATGAACACAGATACTGGAGACCTTTTTTTTTTTTTTTTAGCACATCTCCGCTACAACCACGGCTCCCACAAGTTTTGCTGTTTTGTTGTAGTTTTCTTTTTAGTCGACTGCTTTGTTGTATTTGGGACAATGGCAGCTGGGAACGACGACTGTGATGACAACAAAAACTCTGCTCGGCAGGTGGAAACGCGACACAAGACATTGCGAGCCAGACAGGTGGACACGCCGACTGACTGAGGATAGCCAACGGTAATGAGGACAACAAAGAACAGTGATGCCATTACGACAAATTGCAAAAAAACAACAACATTGTTTTGGTCTGTTGCTTAATTGGAAAAAAATAACATAATGTGGGCTTAATGCCTTGAAGAAAACATTAATTGCTGTAGTACTTTTCTCTTGTGACATCTTGTGATGGAAAGTAATTGACTTTGTGCCTCCAAACTCGGGGAAATGTTGTAAAACATGCCTCTGGCAACACTGTGCTGGATTACTGATCACAGTTTGTATTCATTCCTTGAAAAAATGGAAGAAAAAAAAAGATAGTTGAAATGGTTTTGCTGAATTATTGGTCAGTGAAAGATACAACAAAACAAATATGTTTCGACTGCTACAGACACAAAGCAATTAACAAAACTTATCACGCAGATACCACTCAATATTTTTCGGGAAAGTAAACAGTCCCAGGATTTGGTTGAATGGTTGCACCGTTTCCTTAATCTTTAATTAAAAATAATAATAAAACATAAAAAAAAAAAAAAAAAAAAATTGTGCACATCTACGGGCAATAAATTCATGGGACCCGTAGAGAAAAAAAAGAACATAAAAACAATTCAATCTTAAACTGCTTCATCAACTATATTGCGAAACTTTCATTTTAGCAATTTGAGAAAAATACAAATGCATGCAGTTTTGATTCATTTGCTGAAAGTGTTCTTTTGCTCAAGTCCATCCGCTCATCTCAGCAAGACTTTTTCTAATTGAATGTTTGGGGCATTTTTTTTTTCTGTTTGGTTTTTAATTCTCTCCTTCCGATGTTTTGAAACACGTCAGTGAATCACAAGCCAAGTTCCTGTCACCTCTCCATCAGTGTGAATTGCACTGGATCGATGTTCTTGACGACGATGTCTTCAGACAGAGTGAGAAATCATACGCACACTTTTTTTTGTTTGTCTTTTGTCTTTTGTCACACACTTGGCTCTTTGTGTTTGAGCCAGCACGCATGCAGAGAGGAAAACACAACGAGTTCGGCAAAGAGACGACTGTTGTGTTTGTCACGTCCCTGGATTGAACCGGAGCAGAAGCAGGTCAAAAGCGCTAATAAGAAGTGTTGCCTGTCCAATTCAATGAGAAGAGGTTGTCCGAGTCACTGTGCACAGCCACAGTTTTGTATGAAATCGCCACCGATGCACTCACTTGTGATCTTGGGTGATAAGATTTGAACAGCGCCCTTCGTTCTGTCGACAAATGACTCAGGCCCCAATTAAAGGCGCAGACGCCGGCAGCGGAAAGTAGAACTGAGCGTTGAAGTTCCGTTTGTTCCTGCCTCATCAATAGACATAATAATCAGCCTTCATGTTCCGTGCCACGCTCGGGCGTGAACGTGTGACGGGCACCCTGCGGAGAAGGTGCGATGCTCCTCAGAGGAGCGTAATCAAAGGGAACACGGCATTGACGCCACAGACTATAACAAGCCTGGACTGTTCTAAAAGAGGAAGAGGACGACTTTCTCATCCGCGGGCTAATTATCGGGTGGGATGGAAATTCATATAAGAAGCGATTTGTGCAAGAACACACTCCCCGCCGGCATGATTCTCCCTGCTGCTTGCTTTGCAGGTAAAAGAGGATTTTTCCTTTTTTTCAAGGCAATGCTGCATGAGCGTCTGTTTGTCTATTGTTGCTTCAGCCTGTTAATCTGACTGAGCCCATCACATCCTGCCTCCTCACACAGGGAAGCGTGTTCTGCATACCTGTGTGTATGACTCTACACGTCCATTCACTCATCACGCAGCAACAATGGCCACAGAGGTTTTTTTTTCCCCACCTCAGGTTAGATAACAGGCCTTTTTCACCCCCATCTGGCTGCATGTGTGTCCCTGATGATGCCTGTATGACACATTTTCTCAAATACAAAATGAAGTGGCCTGGACATGTGGGGGCTCTAAAATTAGGTCCAGGGAATTTTATGAAATATCGGAGTTTGCTCAGCTTGTTTGACAGACCATTAATCTGACGTATTTAGAATAAAATATTTATAATAAAGTGTTGCACTGGGCCTGTGGCAGTATTCCGAGGTACCTGTCACCATGCTCAGCCGACATGCGTCTTGGTCTCAGATCAAAACAACTGCAACTACCTGCGCTCTTGCATAAATGAAAATGCTGAAACGTAAATGCAGCTTTCCGGATGAATTGCAGAAAAAAAGCACCAGCGTTTTCATCATTGTTGTGGCTCACGGGAGGAATTGTGTACCGTCTGCTAAGCTGAAGCCTACGTATCTGTCGCAAACAAACAAAGGCTTTGGAGACTTGGAAGCATGTTGCGAGGGCAGTATTTATGTTCGAATCAATGAAATTGATACTGAAATTATTTTGCTAACAGGATGAATGTTGTCTTAATACAGAAGTCAAGAGAAATCTGACAGAGATTTTTCAATAGATTGTTTTGAGATCAGAATTTCAAACAGAAATCAAATGCTTTAAGTAGGTATTGGTATTTTTGCACAACTCCTACAGGCCAGGAAGGATGCTCTCTTTTTGGGTTTTCAGAATATGGCCATGCCAGTAAAATGTCACCAAAAACTGAATGCAGCCACAGTAGAAGACAACATACAACACACAAAGAAAAGACAAAAAAAAAAAAAAGATCCACAGGATGAATGACAAACTGTTAAACAGCAGCCAAGTTTTGCTCATCCATAAAAGAGTTACTGACGCGTACATCTGGCACTGCCGTCTCCTGGCTGTGCAGCAACACATTCTATCTTTATCTCGTTGTCCTGGGGCTACAAACAAGAGCCTTGATTTTTAAGCATCAAAGATTGGCAGAATACCTAATCTGCTTCATCGCTTTGACTAGAACCCAAATGGACCATGCGGCAGCGAACAACGTCATCTGAATCCAGACGTGCGAGTGGAATGCAACATACATGCAAACACGAGCGTGTGGAATTCTGCAAAACAAACATAACCAGAGATGACACTCGCTCGACACTTTGTTTTCTATTTATGTGTTTGGTAAAAGTTGGGGGAGGAAAATAAAAAAATTACGTAACACCTGTGTTTATATTAATTAGCTACATTCAGTCATAGTTTAAAAAAAAAGAGAGAAAAAAAAAAGAAGAAGGTTCCAGCAGGCCCATAATAAAACATGGTTCATCCCCCTTTAGGCCAATCATGGCAATTATTTTAAAAAGCTTAAAAAAGAAATGATGTTGAACATTAAATTTGAGCAATAGGTCACTTTTCCAGTAACCTGAGTAGATGGGCTGCACTATGCTGGTAATATTATACATAGTCCAGCCAAGTGATGATCACAAGATGCTCATAAAGCTCAAGCGAAACAAAATGTTTGAAGAATATCAATTTGACAGGCTCCACTTGAAGCAAACTCTTCAAATGATGACGGCCTTTGACGTGTTCACACCTTCTCCCATCAATCTTGTTCAAACACAAGGTGTTTCATCATGGCAAAACAAAATGTCCTCGTCGAGGGGGGGGAGGTGTGACTTTAACCCAGTTGAGCTTTGCCAAGGAGACGAGTTTGCAAAAGCAAAGCAGATCTTTGGCGCTTTGAATTTGGACGCATGGCAAAGGCAGTGTGCACGTTAACGTTCAGTGCGGCAAAGGCCTGGGCCAAAGGGCCTTTTGTGCTTCATGGAGGATTAGCGTGTCGGCCAGCAGGGCCAAAGGGCTCCATGCGCAGCGGGACAAAACACAAGGGGAATACACATTAGAATGAATCCAGAAATAAATGACTAAACAACTGTTGACTTTCGTCCCCTACTTGCTCTCCCGCTCCTCCTCCCTGGCGGATGCTGCTCCCCTCTCTCTGGAACTCTGTTGTCTGGCGCCCCCTTTGTCTTCCCCCCTCGTACGAGCAGCCTGTCCGCCTCGCTGAAATCTCGCCTCCATAATCTCCGGCGCTCGGCTCTCTCGCCCTGCTCTGCGCGCGGCGCCCAGACAGATGCTAAGGTTTAATGCTCTAATTTGGCCGGCTGTCAGCTCTTCAGTCTCTTTGATAGTCGTACACCTAGTCCCATCGAAGACACTGTCATCCAATTTGGGTGAGCTGGCACTCGCTCAGACAAACAGGCATTTGTGAGGCATCAACCTTGTTTTTTTTCCTTTTTTTTCTCCTCCCCTCCTCCCCCCTCCCCCTCCCCCGCCCGCTCCTGCTCCTGCACTTTGACTGGGTTGACGTGTGTGTGATGGCGCATGTTTGGATTCATTTTTGCTGTATGCATGCTTGTATGCCAGAAGTGTTTACTGATCAATGAAGAATCTCAATTTATAATATCACTAAGAGTTGGTGAGAACATTGATATTAGCCTCCCACTCACACAAAAACGATGAAACGGCCAATTTCCAATGCATTGTTAATTGCTGAATATCATTGGGTAAATTCTTAACAATTCATCGATAATCAACTCATTGTCGGCGTCCTTAGTGAAGGTACACAGTCTCAAAAGCACATGAAGCACATTAAGGCACATTTGGCAGTACTGACGTCATCGTGCGCAAAACCAACTCTGCGCCTTCACGCAAAGTCAGACGCTACTAATTCATGTTGAAAGTATAAAAAAACTGCCATGTTGTTAATGAGAAAAACAAACAACCCCCCCGCAGCAAAAGGCCCGCCGTGAAGAGCCACAACTGTGCCGTCAAGTTGATTTCACATGTTGACTTCAGCGCTGCTGTGGCATTAAAGCGTTGTGCGAGGCAACAGGCCCAAGTCGTTTCCCCCATAATCCACCAGGAGAGAGAAGGAGCTGTGAAGTGACGGGAACACGTCTTCAAACTTTTACACATGGTTAGGTGTCTTTAAACTCAGTAAGTTTTTCTTCTTATCAGGGTATACACTTTGAGTCCAACTCCTTCCCCAGAGAGCTAAAGATACGGCGCCACAGGCAGGGCTTCCTTCATCCGTATAAAAGTTTCTCTGCGCTGGGAAAAAAAAAAAAGCACAAAAATGTTTAACTTTCTGGGTTCTGCACTCCATCTGTCAGGTTTGGTGAGGGGAGATGTCAACCTGCCGTCTTTCAGTGTGGTTAGGTTTAGTCATCCTGAGTTGTAAAATGGCAAACTTTATCTCATCTTTGTCTTATCTTGCCTTTAAAAACATATAATCAGACGTGTCCATCCAATCAAATGATCAAAGTCAAACATTTGCGCAGGGTGTCACATCCAGGCTGAAGGAGAAGGACAAGCACACCTTTACACATTTCATTTGTCAGATCTTCTCATTAACTTGGAAAACCCTAAGAGGCTGTTGGTTGGACACTCAGCATCGTCTCCAGCACAGCAATGGCAGAGTGGGGACAGGAATCCAGCAGCAGATGATTAATACTGAATTAGCCTAAAAAAAAAAGTCTGTTACATAATGTGGAATGAATGTGCTGCCCCTCTGCCAGCAATGCCGATAATGCGGCACACCTGTGTTTGCACCAGGACTCCCGGCCAGGACACGGGCTTCGGCTCGGGCCAGCGTTGCAAACATCGTGGCTGTGTTAACAAATCCACAAACAGCTTCCAGGAAAAAAAAGAAAAAGAAAAAGGAAACTGAAAGCATTTCAGCCGATTATTACACTTTTTCTTGATACTATTCAAATAAAGAGTTTATCTTCTGTTTTTTTCCTCCCTGGGCTTCGCTATCTGCCATAATCCAAGTCACAAAACTACTTTATGTCTCATAACTCTGGCATATAAAGATACTGTTTATGTATTTATGTCCTTTTCCCTTGGCATCACTGAGCGCTTGCATTTCTTCTTCAATCCATTTTTACCAACACATTAAAAGTCACTTTCCCATTCTGCAGAATGCTGACGTGAACACCAAAAGAACTTTTTAGTCCTCGCACTTTTCGACTTTCTACCCCTTTATTAAATCGTCGGGAGCGGCTGGCGTCGTTCAGTCTTTGGTGCTGTTTTTCCGAGTGCCCGAGCAGCACAGCAGAGCTCTCTCTTGTAGCCGCAGACATCGGGGCAGAGAGAGAACGAGAGAGGCTGTGCTAATAGGACAGCCCTTGCCCAAAACATCAAAACAGAAGAGACGCCACTGGCACTGAGAAATAAGCGCAAAGCTGCATCAGAATCCAGTGTGTGGCACCAACCACATCATTACCCTCCCCTGTGCAAGATTGTGATTCAGTCCGGGCAGGTCGACAGTCACCCGGGGGCAAGTGTGTTTGTCTGCGTGTCTTTCTGAGTATCTCAAAGTTTGTAACGAAGAAGTAAATCAAGCCGGCGTCCAAATGTCAGAGGGACAAGCCAAACAACAAGCGAGCCGGGAGTAAAGTCGGTAGCCTGCTGCCCGACAAGAAAATAATGGATGTTCGAATAGTACTGCAGGGTAAGGAGAGGTGTCACGGGGAAAGAGGGACAAATAAGGGAACCAATTAGTATTTAATATGGACTGGGGCCGGACCCTTGTTTTAACGGCTGGGGGGTGGAACCCGTGGAGTGAAGGCTGAGCGCAGGTTAATTCTCTGGAGGAAAGATCAGCTCTCGTGACCTTGGAGGACGAGGAGCTCCTTGATGTTCCAAGAGGGAACGTGATCCAAGGCAAGCGGCGGACGGCGTGCTGGAGAGGCTTCAGAGGGAAGAGCGGAGACGAGGCCATGTAGCAGCCAAAGGCCACCGCAGAGACACGGCTTAGATGTTAGAAGAGAAGGGCGGGAGAGGAACAAAAAAAGAAATCTAAATATGTGGTGCTGGGAAGAGAAAGTCTACGCCGCATGATTGCTCAATATTGAGCAGAGCAAACATGACAAATCCCAACGTTTCTCGTTAACAAATATCCCCGGTTTGCGTTTTGCTTTCCACACGCCTCTGCCTTGAGCTGCAGAACGTACCTCTCTTTTTGAACGCTGCCCCTGTCTGCTGACTGAAGTGAGTCTGGAAACAGCAAAGCAGGGGAGGGAGAAGAGCGAAGTGTGCAGCGCAAGATGAGCAAAGAGAGCTTTGCAGCTGGACACGGCTCGTCTTTGATGAAAAAGGAGCAAGAATCAATTCCCATCCTGCTGGTATCGGTCCGATACCAATAGCCACACCGATATCAACCTTGGGATCGATATCTGGATCCATCAGCCCGCCACTATTTACTGGGCACTGTGCCCTTACCTTTTCTTAGTTGTGCTAAATTGTACAATGTCTGTTGACTTGCTTTGGTTTCCTTGCATCTCGCAACTCTTTTTTTTTTTTTAAAGAGAGGGGGTATTATTTGAGCGCAATTTCATTAATTTCTGCATATCAAAGCAGTGTGATTTCCCCCTTTCGTGTCCATTCTCCTGCCAAATTAAATGTTGGCGAAACGTGGGGAGAGGGGAGTGTTTTCTGAGTGTCACCTTTGATTTTTCAGCTTTTTTTTTTCAGACCATGGAGAAAACACTCGCACCTGTTTGTGATTTGTGCACCCCCCCCCAACCACGTAAAACCTGAAGCTCTTGCTCCGGTCAATGACTTGTATTCCCACATTCGAGTTTCAAACGTCATTACAGCCGTCGGTAATTGCGCTTTACGAAACACATTCTCTCATTTGCTCTAATTGGAAGCTCTGTGTTACTGAATTAATTCTTTTCACAGCGACTGATCAGCGCACGTCAATCACATTTATTGCTTCCATCCGAGCATGGTTGCCTTGTGTGCGGCGCGCAGGCTCTATAAAGGGAGAGCCAACGGTAACAGTGGAACAAATAGCATCCTGGCGGACGCACTGACGTGCATAAATAAGGCGCGGCTCAATGGCGCGGGGAGGCAACAAAGGTTCAGGTGGGATCTGGTGGACAAAGAAGTTAAAAACAAAACAGAGTAAACCGGACCAAAAAAACAACAACAGTGGATCGACAGAGGTGGCAAATTCACTAGCAATATTTAACAACGAAGTCTGTTGTTTTCTATGCACAGTTGGAATTTTTAGCCGTGTTTTTCCCTGGGACAAAGCAAAGATGACGGCGGGATCAGTCTTTGAGGGAGCCAAACAACAACATCACCAAACAAACCCTGAGCTGGACTCTCCAGGGAAGGAGAAGATGAAAAGACGATCAAACAGGTGGCGAAGGGACCTTGAGGCCGAAGTTGGGCAGCTGTACGGCGGCACGCACTTGTTGACTGTCAAGACTCTGGAAGGGCCAACAGTTCTAGATGAATGATGATCAGCGTGGGAGTCTGAGGCCTTGACAGGGATGCTTTTTCAGTCAAACGCAGTAATTCTGCTGGTGCAACTTTCTGCCTTGTTCAACAAATGTTGCCGTAGATCTTTGCAGCCTTGGACTGAGCCTCAGATCTGTTGTGGGATAAATCACATTTCAGCAGCCCAGCCTTGGCCAGCGTCAAGAGTAGAATATATCTCATGACCTCATTCACACACCCCCTGCTCTAACACTACCCTCTCCTTTGCAGGCACAGCTACTCAGGATGGCAATGCTGATAGCCCTGACGTTAGCCAAGAAAGCATTTGAACAAAGAGCCCCGTCAGTCACTGGAATTAAAGCCCCGCAAGTCACGTTTGTTCACTCAGAACGCACGCTTTTTCTCATTTTCCTTCAGAGCTTCCACAGCCAGAGCTTGGAAGGTTCGTACGATAGCAAGAAAACCAAGGGAACAAAGCCCTGTGCAATTATTCTGTGGCTTAAGGCCTCCCCCCCCCCCCTTCACGAATGCAGTGCTGCTATTTATGCATTTCTTTCTTGCAAGAGAAATATGATAAATTGCGCAAATTTTATGCCTGCCAAAACTTTTGATGACAAAAGGCCGCAGATCATCTGGGAGGGAGAAAAGAAAAGATCCGACGAGGGAGCGAGAGGAAAGGCGAGAGGGACAAGAGAGGCGAGGAGAGGAAAGGCTGGAGGAATGTGAAAGGTATGGACGGACAGAGCGTGGGAGGAGAGCAGCAAGGTACAATCTGCCAAGATGAAAGGTTCCTGTGGCAGCTGACAACTTAACAGGTGTATAGGGTTTGTGTGTGTGCGCGTGCACTGTGCCTGTGCGTTTTAGTCCGACCTTTTCCTGTGGACATGCGATAGGTCAGCAATGTTTGTGTAAAGCAGTCTGGGGGCGCGCACACAGAAAGCAAAAGAACACGATCAGAACTGGATTCTGCGTCAGTCCCTCAAATGAAGAATCTGAATCAGACTCAGCAGTATGGCGGAGGCGGGGGTTTGAAGGCCAAGGCAATTTCAATTTTTTTTCTCATTTATTTAGTCTGTCATTTGTTGACAGATGCCAGGTCCTAGGAATGGATGCTGCCATGTTGCAGAAAGGTCAGAGGACAGAGTAGTAGCAGAAGAAATAAAACAGATGTCGAGGTGTGAATGAACAGCATTACAGTATTACACATCAATGAATGTTTGTCTCAATTGACAATTGTGAAGGTGTGTGTGTGTGTGTGTGCATGTTGTTTGTTTTATAGTGAATCAAGGACACTTGGGGGAAGAGAAATCGAATAACGACAAAAGAAAATAACTTTGCAGTTTACTGCCGTTTACGGCACATACTGTACATCCCCACCCAGGCAAGATTAGCTGAGATGTAGCGCAGCCCCTGAGCTACTGTGAACAACGGAGCTATTTGTCCGTTCACAGCCCAGCCTCATAGCAGGGAGGGAAGGGATGGAGCTGAGTTGAAACGAGAAACGAATCAGTGAATGAGTTATTGGGGATGAGGAATCATGACTCAAAAACGTGTCAATTTTAAATTAAATGGCGTCAATAAAAGTCCGAGGCATCATCAGTGAATGGGGGAAAATAATAAAATTAAATCATATGACACAATCAACTCAGAATCTATGAATGAACATCGATGCAAAAGACTTCTACAACACAAATAATGATCATTTAGAAAACAATAGGAACAATGAAGCGTCCCATTTTCTCTCTCCATCACTGAACTTTCCCAGATTCATCACATCCCCCACAGTTCTAATTAGCGTGTGCGTTCCCAACCTTCACTCTGCCCTTTTCTCTGGTGGTCCACAGCCATCCATCTCTCCCTCTCATCCCAGTCCATATGTCGCTGGAGCAACATTTTCCTTTTCCTCATCACCACCAAGCACTTGTGCCACGTACGTGAGCCGATTCCCAACAACGCGGAAACCCGTCACTTGATGGGGGGTCTCATCGGTGAAAACACAAGAGCGTTAATTAAAACACTGAAACATTGCCACACATTGCTGCGCAGGGACGGGCGGCCAGATTGGATCTAGTCATCTGTGTGTGCCGACATATATGTGCACTTTTATTTTTTATTTATTTATTTATTTTTTTCCCCACGTACGTGCACAATCATGTCACCCGGATCACTGACTAGCGCGAACACGTTTTATTTGCCTGTGTTTGGACTTAGCCATGCGTCCCTTTTTCATGATTAACACTTTAATTATAAAGCACATCTGTAATTACTTCCTTGGCCTGGTGAGGAGCATCATTAGGATTCCATAAGATGTTGCGTGTGCACTCCCCTCGCCGCGCCTCCCAAGGACGCGGCGTGCCGGCGGTGTATTAAGAACCCTTGTGATCATTTGCGTGTCGGCTCATGTGATGTATAAATGAACATGTCAAAACCTTCGCATGGAACTCTCCACGGGAATATTTCCAAGGTGTGGTTATTGGGCTCAAGGAGGAAACGAACGTGATGTTATGGTGGTTCTCGCTCTCTGGCAGAGAGTGGGCGGGGCGGAGGAGGGGAACCGGTTCAAAACAAAAGAGAAAAAGAGACGGACGACGTTTTAACGGCAGGCTGGGATGAGATGGTAACCAGTGAATGTGTCTCCCTCTGATTCAATTTCACTTGTCCTCTTAAATTCACCATGTGCGTGTAGCACAGGCTCTATATTCCAAAGGGTTATTTCATATTCTTTTACTCAAATCCAGTGTGTTCAGCATCTTCATCCTGCTATCCTTAAAATGACACGTTGATCTGCTTTCAACATCTTTCTGTACTGGCCCTTTAAATTGTGTCTGCTTCATTCATTTTCTTTGCTGCACAATACAGAGAAAGCGCTGTTATGATTTCTCATATAGCCTGTCACCTTACGATTACTTGCAGTGTAGCTCTAAATGTGTACACTGTCGGTACAGAAAAGCCAAAGATATCATGCAGATAACTGATTTTTTTCATTTTTAACACTGTTAAAAGTGAAATTGCTAGAGGCGAAAAGCATGTAATTCTGTTCATGCCCCATGACTCAGCCCGTGCATCAATTTCCACTGTCTTCTAATAATGTGTACAAGTAGTTTGACACCTAACCTGCAGGAGAAGAGATTGCGGTGTGCCTTTCTGGAACCGCCGAATGCCGATGAGCAACTGTGATAAAATATCTCAGACTTATATTAGCTATTTAAAATACAACTTACAAATACAGACTAAGACCTGCCCATATTAACAGGGCCGTATTCTACAGTTGGTTGCTTTTGTGCAGCAAAACGAGTAAACACATAACAAAAAATCAAGACCACAGTATAAACTCAAAGCTCATACCGTTTGGTATTCAGTACAAATCAAGAGTTTGGGGAAGAACATCACATTAGCACAAATTTCCCCTGATAATTGTGCACAATTTACCGCATTTATGCCCATTAGATGAGAAGGAGTCAAAATGAAATAAGAATTTAATTTCACAAGATATTGATATGAGCAAAGTTTTGTCGGCTAATTTTCGAGTAATTACCTATTATTACGTGATTTGCATAATATAAACATGACTACTATGCTGACTATACTTGTTTGTGAAACTCCAGCCTCTTAGTTCACAGCGTCACGCTCCTGCAGCGCTCTGAATACTATCATCTCTTCCTGGTCGTTACAGATTCAGATCTAATATTAGCTTGGATTCACTCTTTATTTCTCCAAAGCCAGCAAACTGGCAGCACTCCGACCCCCCCCGACCCCTCCTCGCTCTGAGACGAGCCAAGTTTCCTGTGAGAGCTGAAGCTTGTGTAGCATAATTTCATTGCATGTTTATATGTTGTCTTCCCCCTCCTTGGAGACCGCTGGTTGGCTGCGTGCACATCGAGCATGAGCGCATTAACAGTGTAAACATCTAAAAGAGCTACAAGGTTTCAGCAGAGACCTTACAGCTTGCACACGCGCACGCACGCACGCACACACGGGCAGTGTTGGCATGGAAGCAAATGTATGTATGCACGGCAAACTGCACACCAACAAACATATTTACAAATGTGTATTTATTACGTACAATTTATAATTGTTGAACAGTTAGCATGTGCTTGAGGACCTTAAATAATGAAAGCCTGTCAACTCTATTATAGTATATTCTGGTATTTTTCTTTTATGATTGGTCAGCCGCAATACAACTACAGGAAGGGAACAAATGTATTAGTAACTGCTGTGAAAAGGAGGAGGGGTTGGACCGAACAAGCTCTGCCTCTTCCAACTCTTTTTTTGAACGTATAGATTGTAAAGCTGTGATTCATATGCAATCAACATGTATGTTCGGGGGAAAAACTAAACCCTAACCATATATTAAATGGTACGTGGCAATTATCCTCATGTTCCTAGTGTGTGCAACTTATTTCTCATGTTGATGTTTGTAACATGAGAAACATTGTAACGTTGCAAGATCAATTTTAGACAGACAGTCAATGAATGGAATATAGGCAGTTCTGGTTATACCTTGCCACCAGGCTGCAAAAACCTCCAAACTAGGGGAAGGTTCCAAAGATGCTTTTTGTACTGCTCTCAGACTAAAAACCTCAGTGCACTCAGTTCTCCTGGTGTTTTCTTTTTCTTTCTTTTTAAAGGGGAAAGAAGAGCAGGATTCAAATGCCTGAACTTTAGAGGGATGGATCTCCAGATGAAGCTACACCAGTGCAAAAGTCTGCATGGATAATGAGCAGCAGCTGACCAGGGAGTACAAGGTGCAAAGGTGAGTGAGATCCACGGCCTGTTATGAATCTGGGCCCTGTCCCAGCTGCAGCTGACAGCTGCTGCTGCTGCTGCTCCAGAGAGCCGGCAGCGGCATTCATGGCACCAGAGTGGAGGAGAGGTAAGAAGTGGCGTAGACAACATGTTCCCTCGCTCTTATGGAAATTAGCTTGATTCGCCTGATGAGGAAGAAAACCCTCGGACAATTCTCCAAAATAATGGTGGAACGCCAGGAAACACTCGGAGGACAACAGCGGCACAGACAGACACACACTCACGGTTTGACGCGCCGATTGCCCTTTTTATACCTGCTATGTCCTCTGGCTCTGCCCTCCACTCCCCTTGCATCTCCGTCTCGCCGCTACCCAACTCCCTCCAGACGCTCACACACTCGCAGCTCCTTCTCTGCTGCTCACTCAGCCTGATCTCACCGGGGAGCGCTCCTGGCTGTCTGCAGCTCCTCCTCGCAGCCTCTTTTGCTCGGGGCCTTTTTCCTCATGTCTTATCTCGGCTGCTTCGCTTCTCCCCAGCCGCCTCCACCTCTTTGCAAGGAGGCGTCGCCCCGACCTCCCCCCCCACCACGCCCCCTTCGTTTAGTCCAAGATTCAGCTGCCTCCTGTCCCTCTTGATTCGCTCCCCCTTTCAGATTTCTCTCTCAGAGAACGAGGGGAGGGGGTAGGGGGGGTTGCCATGTTTATTGGATTCGAAAGGTCTGAGTGGTGGCGTGACCCGAGGTCCCGTGTTGTCTGGAGCGATCCTTGCTGCTAGGATACCTCGCCGTCTCGGGAGAATGGCCAGACAAAAGGCGGAAGTGGCGCGAGGTAAGACGTCTCTTCTGAAATGGACTTGACTGGCGCTCCTGACAGGAGCCAGCCGCGGAGTGCAAGAGGACCAAGGGAGACACCCGACAAACAGGCTTAGTTGTGGCTTCACCAGCAAGGGTGTGGGCTGATTGGGGGTGAGAGAAAAAAAGATGAAGAAGAAAAAAAAAAAAGAGTATTACATCCTGAGGTCAGCTGCCGTTGCAATTCTATCTCGCCGGGTAGTCACCCATGAGGTGTTGTGTCAGTCATCTCCCTCGAAAACTTGTTAGTTTATCCCAAGAAACAATTTCACCACACCTGTGGGGTCTCCACTGCCGTATTTGATCGCACCTTTTATCCTTACCCTGACTTAATCTCCCCTCTCGCTGTCATCTTAAGTGCTGTGCGGCTCAACAACCATGGCTGTGTCGCGCCATCACCCGTCCTCGCCTCCACACTCCACTCCTCTGCACTCCTCCTTTGACTGGCGGCTCATGACTCTACCTGGTACGAGTCGCTCCAGTCTTGCTTCTGAATGATAATGGTCGCACATGTGGCGAGTGCCTTTGCCTCTGCAGTAAGTGCCCCTTGTCTGTTTCCTCAACTGCCTGTCTTCGAACCCCTCGGATCACATGCAGTGGTTTTCTTAAAGTCTCATTGATTCTCTTGTGAAATTCGTCCTTCACATCTCAGGACTAAGTTAGGTGATCTACCCTCAAGTCCAACCTCAAATACTTGAGGTCCCAGCACGGAGGCAATGGGTGCCATTGTTATAGTCTTTGGTATGACCCAGCCCGAGATCCGACCCACTGTACCACTAAGCTGGTCTTTCTCCAGTCGAGCCGGACAACACCAGAGGCAGGAGGATGGTTGAGTGGTTGGCACTGTTGCTTCACAGCAAGGGGTTTGCGGGTTGAAATCCCGGTACTGGGGCTTTTCTGTGTAGAGTATTCACATTCGGCCTCTGTCTTCTGGATTGTTGCCCTTTTTCCCGGTTTCCTTCCAAATGCATGTCCATCACATTGACTGGCAACTCCAAACCAAGGCGACCACATGTCCTCTTCTCTCCAGTGATGTAGATTTGATGCAGATTTCCTAAAATTCCTTAAAATGTAGGTCAGCTTTTTGTACACACGCCAGTCACGGTATTGCATGCGTGGATCATAACACCAAAGACCCAGGCGGCTCCTGCACTCACATCAAACCGACTGTCTGCACTGCACTCTCGCGTAAAGGAACACGGCAAAAGTAATTGCAGATTTACAGATGAATTGCTGAAAAAGCACCAGAAGCAAAGTTGAAGAGAGGCTTTGTGAGCTGTCTGCAAAGCTGGTGCCTATACAGAAGTCAAGAGAAATCTGAGGTTTTTATATCTGAATTTTCACTTCAAACAGAAATGGAATGCTTTAAATGATTGCTTGATTTCTAAGGCAACGTTGTCGTCTTTGAATGTGTTTTTGAATGTATTTTTGCAGGATCGTCACAAAGCAGTGCCAAGCATCAAGTGTCAGCCTTCAGCAGCTTTGACCAACCTGAATGTGACAGACTTTAGCTTTTTCCGGTCGCCTTCCAGAGCTTTTTCTCGGACGTGTGAATTAAGCTGCGATGTATTTGGGAGTGGTTCCACCCGCCGGTTGGCAGGTTATTCGACTGTATTAAATTAATGTGTGTTGCCTGGCAGCATGCACCGCCTCAAACTGTTCTGTACCTGCATACATCACGAACAATCTTTAAAATGTAATCTCTCTTTCTGCTCCTGAATGATGGTGATACGTAACGGCCAAGACGCTGCTGGCTTTCTTCTTCTTTTTTTTTCTTTTTTGTTATAAAAAACAAAACAAAAAAACAAAACATGATTACTGTTATTACAGGTAAATATTATAGTAAATATGGCAGCGTTTTGCTCATTGGCTCACAGTGACTTTGACCCTCCACTGTTGGCACACCTTAATATGTAAATAAAAAGAAGAAAAGTCAGCAAATAGTTCCAGTTGCCAGAAGAACCACATTAACTGAGGGGCAGAACTGAAGAACCAACAACGCTGGAACTTCTGGTGAGGGTGCATCACAATTCCACCTTAATGTTCAATTTTCCACTCATGGTTGACGACACACATTTGTATATTTGTATCTCCTTCTGTTTTTTTGGCTTTTCATGCTGCAAAAAGAAAAGAAAGAAAAGAAACAGGGAACATCTCTCAGTGCGGTGGTGAAAACAATAAAAAAAGAGGAAATAATCCAGACACTAAATCAAAAAGGTAAGTGTGTGACTCTGAAGCAGGGGTTGGGAGCGGGGCACGGAACTGTAATGGGAAAGCGCAGCGTGTTCCTCGAGTCATTACACAGAGAGCCCCGCACGTTGGCGGCTGCGATGGGCGGCGGAAACAAAAGGACGGCAGCGGCGGAGCGGCGGGACGAGGCGTGAGACTGATATTCCTAAACGCAGCCGCAGATATACGCCTTCCACACAATCAGGGATCGCTCCCATTGTGGAGCGAATATTAGAAGGACAAATCAGCCGTGATGTGCCTATCAAATCCCATTTGCCGATATTGTAGCGTGCGACGCAGCCCTGCGAGTGGAATACCGCCAGGATTACATGGGTTCTTCCTGTTCCCCTCTTCTTATTTCTTTCTTTACCTCTGCTGCTTTCACTCACTTCCCAGTCCTCCGGAGCCCGAACATTATACGGCATAATGAAATATCGACGGAGGCGCTGCGTCGTGCCTCGCGCTCGCACACACGCACGCACGCACGCACGCACACACAAGCGGGCTCCTCAAAATGAGCACATATTCCATTCCCAAACCAATGTGCCCATAATGGGGAGGGGCATTGGGATGCAAGGCAAGAAGCACGTCTGACAGATCGAGCGTTTCAATCTGAACTTTATCATTGCGCAGGTTACCGGGCAGAATCGCACTCACTAAACACTCATTTGCTTTGTCTGTCTCCTTCGGTGTGTGTCCGTCTTTGTCCGGCTCGCTAACGCACCCAGTCTGCTTCCTCCTCCTCCTCCTCCTCCTCCTCCTCCTCCTCCTCCTCCTCTTCGGCTCTCTTTTCCGGCTCGGCCTCTCAGTCCGTCGTCTCCATACATCTTGTTTCGTCACCGGTGCTCTTCCGTCCCTGCTGATCACCATGGTAACTGATAATGGACCTCTTGGTCTTCCGTCGCAACAAGTGTGCATTAAATTGGCTGTGTAGTTCATATGCGGTAATGAGGTCTGTCAAAAGAAAAAAACCCTCCTGTAGCTGCCTCAACTGTTTACCCACACTGAAGTAAGACCTGTGTCATAGTGCAATCGCTTTGCACATATAAATTCATTCAAATGCACCGCACAGTCACAGCACTGAAGGTCAAGTGTTAATACTGTGCAAGCACGTCCATAAACTTTTAAAGCTCCATTATCATGTGTGTGAGGGAAAACAAGTCGTATTTTTTTAAACATTCATCATCAATTCAAGGCAGGCGGACACGACCGATATGTTTTTGCAGCGGTGGTTGTGGCTGTAATCATCCGACCACTGCGCCGGTGGAAGTTACGCGTCAGAGGAAAAGGACCCGTGATAATTGATCTGTTTTGTCTCCACCCGTCCCTGCAATTACAAGACTGGGGTCTTCTCAGTGCAGCGCGCGGACGAGCACAAACGAGGCGGCCCATTTAAATAATTGCGCACCTCCGCGAACGGACAAAACCGAGCGGCGGCCGGCGTGTGCAAATGGGGCGGAATGGATGGAGGGAGGTTTTCTACGGGTCGCTCCTTTCTCCACAACATGGACAAGAAGTAAACAGAGTGTGAGGCATCGCTCCAAGACCTGCGGTCTCTAAATGGGAAGAGAGGCGGTAATGAGTTGTTGCAACCAGGGGGAAGCAGCAGGAAGCGCTAATGGAGTAAAAACAACAGAAAAAGAATAAATGTTTTTTTGAGCGATTGTCATCAAGATAGATGGATGCTGCTGACGCTATCTATCTATCTATCTATCTATCTATCTATCTATCTATCTATCTACCTATATCTATCTACCTATCTATCTCTCTATTTATCCGTCTATCTATATCGTACTGGGGCTGCTTGCCGCGACTTCATTAGCGAACTCACCTCATTCCCTGCCGCCATCACTCTCCCCTCGCACCCGGCCACCGGCGGGGGTGCACGCTGCAGTAATGACACGTGAATTCCAAATATCCAGCCGTTCATTCCGTTTATCTCCTCACTTATCTCTTCATCCCACCGCCGGCTACCTGGCCACCCGCCCATTTACAAGCTAATCTCCCCATCCAGCCATCTCACTATTCACCCAGTTTTTCATTACCTTTCCTCGGCAATGAACCCAACCACTGAGGGATTAATGGACGGCCGCGTTTCACTCATTCCGCCATCTCTTGGTTTCTATGCCGCCGCCACCCGCTGGTTGGTTTGCGCGGCCGCGACTGCACGTTTGCGCAGGGGAGATATGATCCCGGCGATGGGGATGAGATGTGATGTGATGTCGCAGGGATGGGAGAAAGCACAAAGAGGACGTGCGGATGAACTGATAAGAAGTGAGGCGGTGTTAAGGCCCGATAACTTGGTTTGGCAGAGATGCAAGCACGATTTTGGAAGATCGCCCTCTTCGTGACTTGCAGAAACGCAGACATTTGTTATTTTTCTGCCTTTAAAAACGTCTGCGATGTGACGTTTGGTGGGGGAAACGGATAAAAGAATCGGCGCCGAGGCAAAGCGAAGCGCCAGTCTCTTGTTTGCGTGAGCTCGATGTAAAGCTTGACAACTCTTTCGTGTGAAGCGGGACAAGCAAAGCGCGGGGAAAATTGCCAGTTATTATCTCGGAAGAAAAGGCTCCACCGGGGCCCTTTAAATAGCACTCGAATATCATGACCTGCTGAGAGGTGTGTTGTGGCAAAACATCCTTTGTCAGAGTCTCTGTCAGTGGAGACGGCGGCGCTGGATCTGTTCACCAGGCAAAGTCTCAAACTCTCGGCTTCAAAGAGGGTGTTTGCAAACTGATGAATCGCGCCACTTCTGACTGTGATTCACACGCAGTCAAGAGTCTACGCTTGAGAATAAAGCTGGCCAGAAGGGGGTGCTGTCGACCCCTGAGGATCCGTCTTGATTAACAGCGAGCCTGAGTGCAACAGGGAAAGGGCAGAAATTACAACACAATTTGGTTCCAACAAAGTGGCACCTGTGCCTGAATTTATCGGCGTACTTCCCACGTCCCGCCTCTGGAGGGCCGGGCTGCGACTGCTGACTGCAAAAAATGACTTTGACGCTTTGAGTGCCGACTTGTATCCACGGCGAGAAGCACGTAGGTGTTTTGCACGCGGATAGCAAACATTTGGAACGAGTGTTTCCATCCGCAGGGTTTTCTGCTGCCAATTTATTTTTTTTTCCTTTTTTTTTTTCTTAACGGTGAGCGAGTTAATTCTTATCAGATTGTTCACAAACTGCACTCTCATCACACCTCGCTGCCTGGGACGCTGCTGGGCTCAACAAGTTCCGCCCCTCTTATCGACGGCGGCAGAGGCTCCTGCGCAATCTCAATTCAAGCCTGACGCTGGTGCCAGCGGCCCGTCAATGGGGAAGACGCCTTACAATGCAAAATGAGCGTCTTCACCCTAACACGCTAACTGGGAGCCGCTGTGGCACCGGCCTATCACAGAACCCGGGGCCACGCCACACAGTTGTGTATAATCCTCCCTATGATATCCTCGTTTGTTTCCGGAGGCGACGAGCATCCTGGGAAGATTTATGTATCCGTCTCGGTTGGAGTCGGCGCAGTCTCGCTGCAGGTAGTGAGGAGTACAGCAGGAGGGGATGAGAAGAGAAATAACGTCTCATTTCCACAAACCCCCACCCGTCTTCTTTATTTGAAAATGAAAAGAAAAGACAAGCGAGTGTATTAACCTCATGAACCTTTCCTATTTACGGCATCCACTCAAATGACCATTTTTTCTCAAACAAAATAAATATTACTATTTTTCCTTAGAAACAAAAGAAACACAAAACAGGGAAACTTGGAAGCAACATCTCTCTTGTTAAAGGAACTGATTGAATTATAAGAATATTTAATCACAAAGTGCCACAACCTTTGCATCCCGCCGTCACGGACATCTCACGTGGACAACAACGACCAAAACGTCTCTTTTTTCATCGTCTCTCAGCGTCGGGATTCTAAATCGACACTAAACGGTCTTGCACCTGCTCTTAATGGGCACTGATGGAAGGACTCTTCTAGTATCTCAAGCACCGCAGCCGGCCTTGTGCTGTGCTAGTTGCTCGGCTTTTGACAAATCACGGTAAAAGCCGAGTGATAAACAATGACCTGCCGCCGGCGGCCAGCGCTCCCCTGATGGCTGAGAAAACAGCCGCCATAAACTTTTGAGAAGCTTTCTTCTTCACAGTGTCATTACATTAAAAAAAAAAAAAAAAGATTGCTGTTTTAATCCAGTAAAACCTGGAGCGATCAATCCTACAGATGGAATGAATTTAGAGGAGTTGCAGGCGCGCAGAGGCGTGCATGTGAGTGTGTGTGTGTGTGTGTGTGTGTGTGTGTGTGTGTGTGTGTGTGTGTAATAGTGACAGACTGGAAGAAGAGGAGGAGGATGATGAGAACCCCAAGCAAAGCTTATTTGTTTTCCCTGAAGTGACATTTACTCTGCTTTATCAACACTATACATAATACGCTACAATCTACTTAGCTGTATCTTGGAGCCAGTGAGCGCGTAAATTAAAACAAATGGCTCATTCAATGTTTACGCCCACTCCACCCTTTAATTCCCCCCCCCCCGTTCTGCGGCTATTTTAGACATAGTTATTACAGAGCACCTTTGTTTGATGCCATAATGCTCGCGACGTGGGTGGGTCCCGATGATATATAGCTGCTTTTCCTCAGCGCTACTATTTTTGTATCGCTAATTACAGAAACATGTTTGAGCACTGTATGTAACAATGGGGAAACAAAGAAATATATATATATATATATATATATATATATATATATATATATATATATATATATATATATATATATATATATATATATATATATATATATATATATATTTCTCATAGTTTTTTTTTTTTTAAAGCTATGAGTAAGTATAAATAAAGATTTTCTCACACGTACCTCAGGCTCTTGAAGAGCAAGTTGTCACCTGCGTTGCAGTCAAATACTCCAAGGTTATGACAGCGTCAGGGCTGCATCCCTGCCACGTTCAAACTTCAATACTTTGAAGTGTCAAAGGAGACCGTTCAAAAGATATATATATATATATATATATATATACATATATATATATATATATATATATATATATATATATAAATATAAATATATATATATATATATATATATATATACATATACATATATATGTATATGTATATGTATTAAAGGTTTTTGCAACTTGCAGGCGAAGCCTTCAAAGAAACAGGGACCCTGCTGGCTGCGTGGGAGTGCTGACTCATCGGCAGAGATGTAATTTGGAAACCACTTTACAACACCGCATTAAACTCCCTAAAAATCTACTATTTAAGAAGGTAAACAGTTCTAACTTTTGCAAACACGCAAGAATTTAGAGCTCGTCGGTATCCGGTGGCAAGGAAACGTGATGTAATTGATGATGGTTTGTTGGGGGTCTGAAAGGCCAATTCAAAGACTGGAAAATGGAATTATAGTAAAATTTTAGATCACATCAAAAAACAAAGTCAGGGAACACTTTCTGACGCAACGATGTTGGACCATTTCCAATATTTATTTGCCCCTCCCCTTTCCCCAACCCCACCTCTCTTCTACAGCAACCTATGGCAACACAAATCCTTGTTCTGGTTCACCGGACCGAGGCTAGAGTCAGAACAGCTGCTGCACAGTAATGATGTGGTCCACTCAGACCTCCCCTGGGAAACACCACTTGGACACAGACTGGCTTCCAAGGGCGGAAACAGTTGAGCACTGGAGGAGTCAACAGAGTGGAGGAGGAATAAAATGAGGAGGGGGGGAGACAGACACAGAAGTAGTGATGCTGTTGAGGGGAGGAAATGGAAGGTGGATGGATGGATGGATGGATGGATGAGGGTTTACTTAACGGATAGGTGGATGGATGGATTGATGGAGAGTTTGCTCAATGGATGGATGGATGGATGGATGGATGGATGGATGGTAAATCTACATTGTTGATGAACTGAAACAATTCAAGTGCTGGACTTGAGGAAGGTGGCAGCTGTGTGTGTGTGTGTGTGTGTGTGTGTGTGTGTGTGTAATAGTGACAGACTGGAAGAAGAGGAGGAGGATGATGAGAACCCCAAGCAAAGCTTATTTGTTTTCCCTGAAGTGACATTTACTCTGCTTTATCAACACTATACATAATACGCTACAATCTACTTAGCTGTATCTTGGAGCCAGTGAGCGCGTAAATTAAAACAAATGGCTCATTCAATGTTTACGCCCACTCCACCCTTTAATTCCCCCCCCCCCGTTCTGCGGCTATTTTAGACATAGTTATTACAGAGCACCTTTGTTTGATGCCATAATGCTCGCGACGTGGGTGGGTCCCGATGATATATAGCTGCTTTTCCTCAGCGCTACTATTTTTGTATCGCTAATTACAGAAACATGTTTGAGCACTGTATGTAACAATGGGGAAACAAAGAAATATATATATATATATATATATATATATATATATATATATATATATATATATATATATATATATATATATATTTCTCATAGTTTTTTTTTTTTTAAAGCTATGAGTAAGTATAAATAAAGATTTTCTCACACGTACCTCAGGCTCTTGAAGAGCAAGTTGTCACCTGCGTTGCAGTCAAATACTCCAAGGTTATGACAGCGTCAGGGCTGCATCCCTGCCACGTTCAAACTTCAATACTTTGAAGTGTCAAAGGAGACCGTTCAAAAGATATATATATATATATATATATATATACATATATATATATATATATATATATATATATATAAATATAAATATATATATATATATATATATATACATATACATATATATGTATATGTATATGTATTAAAGGTTTTTGCAACTTGCAGGCGAAGCCTTCAAAGAAACAGGGACCCTGCTGGCTGCGTGGGAGTGCTGACTCATCGGCAGAGATGTAATTTGGAAACCACTTTACAACACCGCATTAAACTCCCTAAAAATCTACTATTTAAGAAGGTAAACAGTTCTAACTTTTGCAAACACGCAAGAATTTAGAGCTCGTCGGTATCCGGTGGCAAGGAAACGTGATGTAATTGATGATGGTTTGTTGGGGGTCTGACAGGCCAATTCAAAGACTGGAAAATGGAATTATAGTAAAATTTTAGATCACATCAAAAAACAAAGTCAGGGAACACTTTCTGACGCAACGATGTTGGACCATTTCCAATATTTATTTGCCCCTCCCCTTTCCCCAACCCCACCTCTCTTCTACAGCAACCTATGGCAACACAAATCCTTGTTCTGGTTCACCGGACCGAGGCTAGAGTCAGAACAGCTGCTGCACAGTAATGATGTGGTCCACTCAGACCTCCCCTGGGAAACACCACTTGGACACAGACTGGCTTCCAAGGGCGGAAACAGTTGAGCACTGGAGGAGTCAACAGAGTGGAGGAGGAATAAAATGAGGAGGGGGGGAGACAGACACAGAAGTAGTGATGCTGTTGAGGGGAGGAAATGGAAGGTGGATGGATGGATGGATGGATGGATGAGGGTTTACTTAACGGATAGGTGGATGGATGGATTGATGGAGAGTTTGCTCAATGGATGGATGGATGGATGGTAAATCTACATTGTTGATGAACTGAAACAATTCAAGTGCTGGACTTGAGGAAGGTGGCAGCTGTGTGTGTGTGTGTGTGTGTGTGTGTGTGTGTGTGTGTGTGTGTCAGGTGCCAGTCCCTGGACATTCATTCATGTGTCTATTTTCTATACAGATCGCCTAGAATAGAGGGAACATCAGCTCCCCTAATCTGAAAATGCCCCTCCCCCGCCCCCCTCTTCCTCCCTGCACTGTGTGTACGCGCAGTCCCTGTGTATATACGGGAGTGATAAATGTGCGCGCCTGTACGTCCCTGCAGGGCGGTGTGTTTCCCCTGCTTCCACATCTATTATTCAAGCGCTCATGCAATATTAATCCGAGGTTTGTCTCACCAGTGCCACAGACTGCCAGTGTGATCCTCTGGAAGTCTGTGTCGGGCAAAAGTTCCCCGCGGTGTCCCTCGGAAACTCTGCCAACTCCAACTTTTTGTCGGATGTTTTAATAGCTCGAGCAGTGATGAACTTTAATCATTGAGCAAAAGATGAAATGTGGTCACATTTTTTAGACCCTAAACCAGGAATGGATGAAAAAAAAAAAAAAAGAAAAGCTATTGTCTGAAGTCTGGGGGAGCTGAGTCGGACAAGGCTAGGACAAGGTGTATGTGGCGACCACTTCATACAAGGTTGGCTATGTAGATACTTCACATTGCATATTGAGCTATATATAATAGATATGCAGCGTCAGGTAGTGTTTGCAGAGCGCATTTTACAGCTACAAGAGGCAATTTTTCTAGTTCCTTTGTGTTTTATTTTGCTGTCACTGTGGGGTGATTATGACTTTGCCATTTATGTTTGTTTACTCGTGACCGTAAATGAGAACAATAAATAAATTACCATTAATTTCTTGTTTGTTTCCAGACTTCATCTGAACTTCTGTCTCAATCAAATTGTTGTCCCGCTTTGTAATCGAAGCTAATGATTTTTAGCATCCAATGAGTTGTTGCCACAAAAACAAACCTCGTGTGCGTGCTTTGAATAAGAAAATAGAAAAATGTGCAAAAATTCTACAGTAACTTATGAGATTTACTCCACAGTGCAAACACACACACACACACACACACACACACACACACACACAAAGACACGCACGCATGTACGCGTATTCATAACACCTAAGGAAACACACAGCCTTGGAACAAAAGTGTTCTTTGAAGCAGTGCCAGTTCACAGTTAACAGTGAACATGCTGCCTACCAGCTAAATTGCTCAATTAAAAAACAATGACTTGGCTCCAGAAGTGAGAGAAATGTGGCACCATGCCATCATTGGCCACACCTTCACAAATGACAATTACAGAACAAGCTATATTTCCTTCAGTGCGTAGATCTCCAGTTACCACCTAGAAAACTACATAATAAGGCTGTAGGCAGCTTTAATTGGACTGTACTTGCTGATGTACAACATGCTGTGCAACTAACGGGGCATGGGACTAAAAACACATAAAAAACAAAACATTGGTTGCCTGCCAGGCACCCTCTTGTAAGTCCTCAACTTGCTTTAAGGCAGCAGTTCACACACCAGCAATTACACCGATGCCTGCTAAGTGGTTAACTAGTCAGACCAAACGACAGGAAGGGTCCAGTCAATTCATCACGAAAAGTGGTTTTAAAACTGCAACTTCAAGGTAGAAAAAAAACAACGCAGTGCTTTAAAGGACAATGAAGGTCAACTTAATACGTCCACTTTACGTCCAACAAAACTATCCGCGTCGTTAGCCTCTCTAACGCGTGACCAACACATGGACAGGTATGCAAACAAAAAGACCAAGAAACTTTGCAGATCGTTGTCGTCTGCACACTGCAAGGAATCGCACCCTTCCCCACACGACAATTCCACCTTGGGATGATGTAAAATGCTAAAGTGCCTCGGTGTGCGTTTTTTTTAGGTGAGGAGGAGAGGTTTTAGAAGGGCTACATCTGTCCGCTAACGCCTCTGAAGTGGTGTGATACACAAGAGCCACTCCTCAGGGAGCCCCAACAACATTTTCATTCCCACTGATGCTTTGTAGGGCTTAAGCCCTCCTTTTCAACCCTGTTGTGTTTGAAGCTGAGTGTCGGTAGTTGATTCTTTGTAATGGCAGACGTTCCGCCGCAAGACACATGCAATCTGGACGGTGGGAAAGGATTTCAAAGAAAAGCCAGAAACAAAACTCCTGGGTTCGTCCGGCTCACTTTTTTTTTCTCTCCCCTGCCGCCTCCCCCGACGTAGAGAGAGTTAATCCCTCTGCTTATGTGTCTCGGTGTGTGGCGTCTGCTCATGCCGCATGTCCTTCATGTGTTCTGACTCCCCAACTTCATCGAACGGTCACGCTCAGACATAAAAAGGCTTGCAAAGCTCGCTCTGTCAATGCGTCGTGTTTACGCCCTCGCAGTTTCGAGCCTGTTCAACCTACAGGCATTTCATCACAAACACAGAGACGGAGCTGCGGAGAGACCGACCTTGCCTGTTTATTCTCACATACTGCACGAGGGACAGCTGAAGCTGCTCCTACAATAATACACATCCATGGTACTAATACAACTTGGGCACAAAAATCAGAGCAGCAACAATCAATCTATGTGTGATTCTGCACAGTAAGACGGTCGTCAGTGCACTCAACCAACCCAGATCAGTTGGAGAGGCACATGTACTCGTTTCCATACTGCATATGGTGGTTTTTTGGCCTGAGGACTGTCGGAATCCATACATTTTTAAAGAGGTCGATGTAATTTAAAGCAGTTGGGAAACAGAAAACGAATTGAAAGGGTGCTAAAAGTAGACCCAGAAAAATAAAAACACCTTTTGAAATCGACCGTGAAACAGCATCATTTAGACTCTCCATCGCAAAGTGGCTTTAAAAATATAACCGAAGACCTTTTTTTGGAGAACTAGCCAATTCTTTTCACTCTATCTCCACAATGCTACTCTAATATCAACCAAAAACTCTGGTTCAATGAAAAGGGAGGTCAAACAAGATGATTCATTGAGGCCATCAGCCGGCTCAGAAATAGATTTTGTTGCGTTGTAACTGAGCAGCCTGCTCTAAACTCTCCACGCTTTACAGCGTTGTGTTCTGGGTGGGCTTTGGGAAGATAAATAAATAAGAGCTTTGACTTTTTAATTCAATTCATTTTCAAACAATAATGTGCTGTCTCTACCCACATTTATTGACATCGGATATGTAGTAGAAATGCAGCAAGAAATATGTAGACTTTCAACAAAAAAAAAAAAAGCTGGAAAAAGCAAATAATTGGATTTGTTAAATGTGAACGTTCGATTGTCATTGATTTTTGCACTTTCTTTGTGGAGGTGAAACAATACATGGCGCGCATGAAAGAAAAAATGTAAAGGCAAGCCTTCATGCGGAGCTGGACGCCAGCAGATTGTGCGACACATTCGCCCGTCACAAACGGGTGAACGTGCAAAGTCCTTGCACGGAAAACATTTTACACACTAGGATGTGTTTACAAGTAATGAGCCACTAAAAGCTACACACTCCAGCGATGCCTGTGCCACCCGGCAGATGGCATCGGCGCCGTCGTTCCAGCAGGGGCGCCGCTCCCCCCCGGGGAGTCGGCCAGATCCTTAGCAGTTCTGGTCGTATGTGACACACACGCAACCACTGACACACACACACATACCGATGCATATGCTTGCTTGGCTGTACGTGTATATGTTGCGGCTTTCAATTGAATGCTTATCTTTGCATCGACCTCATGGTACGAGATCATAGGATCAGAGGGTATATAGTGCAGCATACAATTAGAATTATAATCCTGTATTGTCGAGGAAAGAGGCTGGGCCTTTGGGATTTGTACTTGCAACCTTCACCAAGTCGCCGCCAGGTTCAGTGTGTAAAATTTGGCTTGATTGAAATTTGTTTTGGTAAAACCTTAAGATACGGCCCATAAATACCTTTAACTGTATACTTGCAGTGCAATAAAAGTAAAGACATCTTGCTGTCAGGTGGGCTTCCTTAAAAATTGTACACACTGGGCCTCTGAGACAGTAGTGCATAGTGGATTCTCTTATTTTCTACCTCTCATGCTGGACAATAGTCACGTTTCTGGCAGCGCTCGAGTTTGGCTAAGTGAGAGCGCAACCCTTTGGATGTACACAAGTGAAGCACACAACCCGAACACTGACGGGAGACGGGCTGTGTGGGAGTGTGTGTGTGTGTGTGTGTGTGTGTGGGGGTGGGGGGGCGCTACCCTAACCCTCGCCGCAACACTTATGCTCTGGCCCCCGCCTTCCCTCGTAGCCTCCCGCGCCCTCTTCACAGTTTGCAAAGGGCCTGGCGGTGGCTCGTGGATGTCGCTGCGCATCAAATGACAGCGACATCTCCTAAAGCACAGCCTCGCCGCTCGGCGCCAAGTGAGCTGTTTTAAGTTCTGCGGTAACACCACACACACACACACACACACACACACACACACACACACACACACACACACACACACACACACACACACACAAATGCAGGAATAGAGCACACACTGTCCAATGTAGTTGCCTTGGTCATCAGCAGGGGACATGTCCCTGTGAGCCATTGCAAGAACCTATCTGCTATCGAGCAGACAAATATGGGCCAAGTTTAAAGTTGGAGTCCTGCCCTGAAAATAAAATATTTTGCGAATATTCACGACACCCCGACACTGGACGACGGCGCCTCCGTCCATTCTGGTTCTCGCAATCATTTCGAACATTCCTTTGAACGCAAAAAATAACACAGCGTGTTTAAGCATCGCTCGCTAGCTGCGTGACGCCAGACTCTCGGTACCAACATCCTGTTGACTGACAGTGAAGGAAACAAAATGTAGGTGCTGCCAGCCATTAGTCATGGGCCTGGTCCATTAGTCACTGGTCTGATTTACACCATGATGATGAAGAGAGACCCTTACTGCTTCAGCCAATGTTTTTATTGATTGCATCATTTAAATCAAGAGTGTTGCATTAGCAGGGATTTACAGCTAAATGTCACCGAAAGTTGGACGTCGCTTCCTGTTTTGATCAACAGCATAAAAAAAAAAAAAAAAAAGAAAAGTTGTGATTGTCCTTGAGCGCGATTTCCAGTTAATCTGCCAGTCTCCCAAAGTTCTCCCTGATCTACGGCGCCACATTTGGCAGCAATTACGGGCAAAACCGTGCCAATGATACAGTCCAGTCTGGATTCAGTTGGATCCTGATCGGCGTTCCCAGTGAAAGCTCTCTGGCCCCGCCAGCTCTGTTCACAAACAGGGAAACAACCCGGTTGCTCCAAACACACTTTTCACTCCTCCACCCGGCAGAAATGAGATATGCGGGACCATCATTGTGCGTCTGACTGATGGCTTATTAACGCCGGAGACAAGATGTTTAAAAGGCCGGGCTTTCAATCAAGCGCTCGTCGTCGCGGCTGTTGATTTGCGTGTGTATTAGCGGGCGCGGCGCGGCCGCCAGTGTTGCGCAGGCGTTCCCGCCGTCCCACCGCCCATCGGACTAAGCAGCATGAGAGGAGGCTGCAGGTCTCATCAGTTATTCCACTCGTCGAATCTATTTTTAATGAAGGCTCCTTAAAATAAGACAGTGAAGGAGTGACGAGGCGGCGAGCTCGGCGGCGGCCTTGCTGACGCTGCGTGCTGAGTTCGCACTCGTCCGAACGCTCGCGGCCACGTTGGCCTTGGCCTCCCACGCAAAGACCATCGGCCATCGGCCCGAGCCGCATATCGCAGCGACCGCTGCGAGCTTTGTCCGTCCCAAAAGACAAAGGCTGGGTGCGAAATTGCCCCATAATCACAATACAGTGGATTTACCATTTTGCAGGGCCACCATTGTGAGCGATCGTCAGCATTCATTGTATCATGCACTCAATACCTTGAGCCATATCCCATCGTCAATCGCTAAAAGCACCGTCCAATCTGATGCATAATAACCACTGGATACCAGACTGGGAATATGTTTTTTTTCTCCAGTGGCCACCCACTGTACTGCAGCCACAATGGATGGATGAATGGGCTGCCACATTAGACACTGGGGGGGGGGGGCTGGTATTCACTATGTAGTTCACTCACTGCATCTCACAATGCATCGCTAAAGGTACTGCAGTGTTGTGTATAGCGTATAAAGTGCACTCATGATTCGCTACACAGAACTCCCTGTGACAGGCCGTGGTGGACGAGTGGGTGATTTTGGACACAGCCAATGTGAAGTGAAGCTCCGAAGCTCCGAAGCCTCTTGTCGCGGTTCCTGAGCACTTTTTCTTTTTGTCTTAAACCGCCTCCTTCCTCGTGCCTTGGTCATAAAAAACAAACTCCCACACACTCGTCTTTGTCACCTGCCTTGTTCAGTCCCTCATTTTGCTGCCCTCACAAATGCAAGTCTTGAAAGAAGAGCGGCTTTGCTGACGTACGGGGGTGGCTGCTTTTTGGCCTTCATAATCTTCAGTCATACTCATCATTGGGGTAAAACTGTGGAATTGCATGTTGGTAAACACGCGGCCTGATCTACTTTCCATCCTTCCTTCTTTCGTCTCTTCCTGTCTCATCTCCCCCCCACCGGCCGTGTTTCCGACGGTGTCACAGGTCATCCATCGCCGCGGACGGAGGCTCATTATTGGTCGAAGCCTCTCCAGGAGCCACCCACCGATCCTGAGCTGTAAATGCCAGGAAACCCGGCTGAGAGCTGAGCGCTCTGATTGGTTGTGACAGGCACAGCGGGCCTTGTGCCCGCTTACATGCACCCTGTGACCCCCCTCTAACCCCTCCAACCAAAAAAAAACAAACAGATCCAGGCAAACTCATTTCCATAATCCAGCACCTGCTGCTGAAGTTGGCCTCTGGTGTCGCTCCCTGGCATGCCAGTGTTGGCTCTCCTCAGTGCGACGGTCAGCTGACTGGACTCGCTCGCTGTGGTGCTGCCGCTGCCGCCGCCTACAAACACATTCAGCACTTTTTCTACCGTGAAACTCGACTTAGAGCCAACGGCAGTTTTTTTGGTTCATATATATATATTTTTTTTAGGTGACCTCCAGAAAGGAAACTTTTCTGCTTAACCAGAGCTTTGCGACTCACTTTTACGCGTCCCTCAGGACAGAGTTTGTCATCTTAATGCGCACGCTGCGCTTGTCAAGTGCGCTCGGCTTTTGACTTTGTTTGTTCATATTTCTGTTTCGGAGGCGGAGCAGGAAAATTGGACTTGATGCGTTGCTTTTAAGACCACTCAGAGAGCCGTGATGAAGACAGATATATAATTTTGCAGCGATCAGCCCCAACGTCTCCCTTTGGGAAACTTTTAAGAAAAATAAGAAACCACTGGGTGTCTGGATGGAACCAGGCAGTGTAAAAGGCCTCTTCTTCTGCACTCAGCATGGAGTGCAGGGGGCGCTGCAGGCGGCTAGCTCAGCGGAATTTGAACGGGCTAATTTTTGAGAAAAAAAGTTAGCAGGAATATTTGTAATGATAAAGTTGCAAAGATGTGATAATAATTTGCGTCAAAAACTGCCCAAGACCGTGTGTGTCTAAAAGCTGTTTTCTCCCATTACAACATTACATAAATATATATATATACATATATATTGCGATAATGACTCATTGTCCTGGTAAGTATCTGTGAAGGTCAAATATCTGTTAACTACACAATGTTGGGGAAAAGGCCGAGTTTTGACCTTTGACCTGGACAGTGATGCTCCTCTGTATCTATCAGACAAACATGGATCCAAGGCACCCAGCTAGAGAAAGGCTGCGTAACAGACAGGAAGTCAAGCGCTTCTTATTTATTTATGCACAATGTTTTTGCTGCGTTTATTCAAAAAATTAAAAAAAAAAAAGGAAAACAGAGAATAATTCTGCACGGCAACACTGATTTGTCCTCGTTTGTTTACCTGCAGCTTTTTTTCCGCCTCAGCCTCAGATTTTCCCCGCATTGTGCTCAAAGCTGTGTGATACGGCCATCATGTATGGATAAAAAGGGAATCAAAGGCATGCCAAATTCTTTTAAAGGCCTTTCATCTCCCTCTTATCATCATGTAAAGTTCAGAACAACCCAGTTTGGTGCTTTTCCTCCACGGCAGACAAGCAAGAGGAGCAAAGCTTGGGAAAGCTTTCTGCGAGTTTGCTTGTTTATTTATGTCTTTGTTTGAAGACGGGGCTACAGTTTGGGATTTTATTTCCTGCTGCGAAGAAATAAAAAAAAAGAGAAGCTCAAAGTTAAGAATTAAGACCACACATTGGAATCTATGAGTCAAATGAACTGCAGTGAGTTTAAAAAAAAATAAATAAGAAGATTTAGGAATCAGTGATAACATTTTTTTTTATTTTGTTTGGTTTTGTGGTTGTGTTGAATTTCCACTCGCACAAACTTTGTGCCATTCACACATAGCCTGTTTACAGGTGCCCTGTTGTGTGTTAATAGGACCCTTGTACAGTTAAAAAAAAAAAAAAAAAAAAGGTTTTTACTCCAGGGCAGAAAGATTTGAAAATTGAAAATGAGAAGAATTAGCGCTAAAATAATGTTATCTCACTTATTAATAATTAGTTTAGGCAATTTATCACACAGACACGGAGGGTGATTTTGGGATCTTGAGCACAAAGGAAAAGACAACGTTGGGTGCACAGAAGAAACACACACAAAAAAGAAAAAACGCATAATGCGCACTGAAGCGATGGAGGACTTTGCGACGAGAAGAGAGAGAAAAAAATAGGAAGAGTAAAGTGCTCGCAAAAGAGACCAGAGATTAAAGATATTGGTGGCCGATAAAGTCGGCCAGAGGGTTGAAAAAGAGTAACAAGGAGGAGGAGGAGGAGGAGGAGGGCGGATGGGAACAAGGAAGCAGAACAAAACATAACAGCGGCCGGAAATGGATGTGGATCCTGAAAGTGGTGGTTCAGGCGCCAGCGGTGACGTCACAGTGCTGACGACGACCGCCAACGGTTTCGTGACGCACATCAGTGCTGCACGCACTCGCTTTTCTTGAAGTCTCCGGGAAAGTTTGAAAATGTTTGGCGAAAAACAATCCACCCCAGACGTCTCGTTTGCTGCTCTCTCGGGGCTTCAGTACTGCCGAATAAAATGTCCATTTGAAAAAAAGTCCTAAAACTATAACTAAACAGCAGGCAGCGGTAGCAAATACGCAGTGGAACCAAAACTAATTCCGATCTTTTTTTTTTTTTCTCACAAAATCCGAATTATTCGCCTCAGGTTCGACTTGGACGAAAGATGAATCACTTGAATTGGCTTCAAGAGAAAAAATCTTTGGCTAAACTCGTCGTCTCTCGTATTATTCACTCGCAGCGTCTTAATCTGCTTTGCAAAGAAGAAGAAGAAGAAGAAGAAGACGAAGACGAAGAGTCGCCAGCAGATTTAGGCTTTAAGTTCCTCATTGCACAATAATGTCGGGTTTTAAAATTCATCACTGTCAATTTGGCTGCCTGAAAGAGATTTAAATAAGCCTCCTGTCAACTGCATCTGCTATCCTCCATAAACAACCCTTCTCAAACAATGACTCAGCCTCGTCGCCGCTCGCGCTAATTCAATTGGCGCGAGCGGCGACGAAATATGTCCGCTGACAAACTTTTTGGTTTCCCCCGCTGAGGAGACGAGTGACCGGCCGCGGCAGGCGGCGCCGTGTCCTCAGCGGGTTCATGTGACGCAGCCGCCTGAGCCCCGAGAGAAGGAGCGGAGGGACTTGTCCTCATCAGCAAAGAACAGCGGAGATGAAAAGCGGAAATGGCAACGTGGCAAAGTTAGAAAGGCTGGGCTAATCTGAAATAAATATTAATAACTGTAAAAACGCTGCTCAGACGTATTTTTGATTATTTCAGTGGAAGAGGCTAAACACACAGTTGTTGTGTTGGAAAACTCCAGCAAACACGGCGCTTGGTTGCAGAAATAAATTACCAACTGGAATCTGAATAATGTCTTTTTGAAAAATTGAATTCTTTCTTTGACTTTCAAGCGTGGGTGATAAAAAACAACTTCTCTCTTCTGCAACCCAAACTCTTATTACTTGTGGACAAGAGCATAAAACACCCAAAGCATTTAATAACATATCAGTATTCCTTGTAATCCTGTTGGATTGACTAATCTAGCGAGCCATCTTCATGCTGATTTTCACTCTTAATAATATCCCAGGGCATGCTGGGAACATTTTGAGACAATAGGACTTTTTCTTTTTTCTTCTTTGTTTTTGTTTTAGCTTTTTTCTGGCTCGAGGCCACAACACATTTTTTCATTTAGTCGTCTCGAACCAAAAATGCCAGAAAAAGTATTATACTTTAATACTATAAGTATTCTATATTATAATCTATTTAACCGTTTTTCCCCCAATGTCATAGTTTCAGGTCAACTGACTAAAAAGTGCAAATTTAAAATTTCTGTTTTGTTTTTTTAAATCCAATTAACACTTTTTATGAAGCCTGAAGTGAAAATGTTGACTGCCACCAGTGGTTCTATCCATGAACTTCGACTTTTGCCACCTTGTAGCAAACGTCACGGGCCGGTGTATCCTCAGCGTGACCTCTGCCGACTCAAAAATGACTTTGGTGCGACTGAATGAGGAGCTGCAGCGTCCCAGTGGCTACTGCAACAGAGACGCGGAGCCACCAGGACCATGCGAACACCAGGTCTGCTGCAGAGAAGTGACAGTGTGCTGCTGACCATGCGATGGCAAGTGGAGGAGGAGACTTATGTACACTTACCTTATTGGAGACACCAGGAAGTTGCAGAAGAAGGTCGGGGAGGAGAGAGGGAGGGTGGGGAGACAACAAAAAAAGCAAAGAATTAATACAATTTACTCCCAAGTATTGGACACATCTTACAAAATCATATTGAAAACAAATCAGAACCATGACTTTAATGCTGTTACACATCCACACAGGTGTATTTCCACAATATATAATGCCTGTCGTTTAAATTTAATATATAATATATTCCCTAATAATTTTTAATGGATATCCAGATTGCCTGGATATTTTTTTGGTTTAATCAGCAAAGTATCAGCAAAGGCAGAAAAGACAAAAAATAATTTTGTCTGACATAAGAATAAGAACAATAATCAAAAATGCAAAGTATTTGCTGTATTAATTTACTGGCGAGACTTTTTGGAATGTAGCCTGAGGTCTGACCAAAGGGTTAATTGAATATTTTGAAAGACTTTATGGCTGTGACTGCACTGTTCACTGCAGTTGGGGCTTGAAAACCTTGAAAATGGAAATATTCCATTTGCTATTTTGAAGTGAGCCGTTCATCTGTTCATGCTACAGCAACAGCAACACATTTGCTTTGAGCTTCTTAACCACGCCCACATGACCGAATGAGTCGGTTGCCACCACGCGATGGGCTCATTAGTGAGCCGCGTGAACACTGCAGCAAAGAAAGTGGCCTCAGAGTGTGTGTGTGTGTGTGTGTGTGTGTGTGTGTGACCAGTGGGAAGGAAAACAGGTTTGCCGCTCTCTCCCTCCTCGTGTGCCTGGTGCACCTTCAGGGAGGACATGATACACTCACTGCCTCGTGTGGTCTGAGAATACAGATAACAGGAGTCCGGGGAGCGACGGGAACACGAGAAATCAATGGAAGTACAAGAGATCCATTTATCAATCAGGCGGTGTGACACAGAGCCGCCGCTAAGAGGTGTTTCATCCAGGAGGGCGAGGAAAAAAAAAAAAACTCCTTCAGAGAGACGACGTGAACATCAAACAATCAGGCGACGGGCCTTGATGTTGGGGTGGAGCGGCTGCCGTCTTAGCTGAGTCACTCAATCCTTTCAAATAGCCAATTACATTCATGTTGGCGGACACCTTCCCTCCTCCTTCTCCTCCCCTTCACCGGTTCCGACGCGTGCTGTGTCATGAAAGGCATGAGCGGTTCTCATGTGGCTCCGAGGTTGTGGGACGCGTCGATTCTTCTGGAACCAGTGTTGCTTCCCGCCATCCACGTTTTATACACTTGTCCTTTCATTCCCGCTCACGCCTGAAACTTTTCTCCGTCCATTTCATTTTTTTTTTTTGATATTGCCTTCAAAAGAAATGCTGTGGTGTTTTGACACCTCGCAGTCTTTTATGAAGGCTGTCAACAGGCTAATAAAAGTCAGTATTTACTCAGCAACATGACGAAACAAGCACAGGGTTTCATTATCATGCTCACCAGTGAGTTTTAAGGTGTTTGGCATCAAATTGAAAAAACATTCCTTTTCACTGGTTTTCATCATTTGTGAGCTCGGAGGCGTTTTTTTTTTTTTTGTTGTTTTTTTTTGGTAATTGTCAATCTCAGAAAGAGTAGTGCATGAAATTAACTTGCTGATGACTGTGATAAAAGTGAGGGCAGCAAAATGCAGGTAGCGGTGACATGTCTCTGTGTGTGTGTGTGTGTGGGTGAGTGTGTATAGAGTGTGTGACCTGTTACATTTCCTCAGCTGTCGTGTGTTATTTTTTTGTTGTTGTATTTGGATTTTTGCACACAACGTGGAAGCGCTGCCGTCCTGGCGTTGCATCCTGAACGCAACAGGTAGACAAGACGAAGCGACTGAAACCAGTTTATCCTCCCTGCAAATAGATCAGGGACGTTCAATCAGAGCCACCAAAAGATGCAAAGCAGTCATCAAGAAGCGGAGCAAGAAGCACAAAGTCAAAATCATGAAGTTGGAGAAAAATCTTAAAAATCTACTGTGTTGATTTTTAAATGACTTGCATCACTCTAAATCGGGATCTGTGTGTGTGTGTCAAATGTAATCGGCCCGGATGCCATCAAAAAAAAAGCTAAATTCCCAAAAGCTAACGAGGAATTATAGAATTTCCACAAAGTATTTCTGTGAGGAAATCATCTGCTTCCTGCCTGCCACTCACTCAAAGCCACTCACTGGCGACTTCAAAAAGATCTGGCGCCGAGCAGGGAAAGGGGCGGAGCCGACAAGAAGCGTGGAGAGGAGGAAGGAGGAGGAAGGAAGGAAGGAAGGAATGAAGGAAGGAAGGGAGGAAGGCAGGAGAGTCGGCTGCTAAGTTGCTAAACCTCTTCCGAGTCTGGCGTCGACAAAGATTGACAATGAGTGAAAAAAAAACAGAAAAAGGATGGCGGGGAGAAAAAGGGGTGTGTGGGGTGAAGGGGGGCGTGAAGGGGACGGGGGGGGTAGTAGAAAAAAACCAAACCCAAACAAACGGGATATTAGCCCTGAGCAGAATGATAAGAGAGGGATATAAGCGGCTTCCTCTTATCGGTCCAGACAGAAGCGAACCCCGTCCATTCCAGCCTGCCGCCAAAAGACAGAACGCACTCACACAAGCACACACGCACGCACGCAAAAAACATCCGCATGCATCAATCGCACACATTTACACCCTTTGTCCCGCAGAACGTTCATGGCACCGGGCGCCCGGATAAGGGAGCTTTTCAGCAGGAAGGAAGCAACTGCGTATTTCGACCAAAAAATGAAAAGAGAGTCGCGGATTCACGATCAGGAGCTTCAGAAAACGACTCCAGCGCGTTTTTGCGGGGGAGAGAAGGTGGATGGGGACAGAGGACAGCGAAGGGCCTCCGTGTTGGAACGCACGGCTCCCCCGGCTCCTCCTCTTCCTCTCTCTGGGTAAATATGGCCGTGTTTGCACAGACGAGCGATGAGAGGAAAGCGCGCAAGGTCAGATTGCAGAAGGATTCGGTATCGATCACCCAGGTTCAGGCCGAGTCTCCAGTGCACGGTTAAGTTGAACGGCGTCGCTTGCAATGAAGATGAAAAGGAGTGGGTGGGTGGGTGGGGGGGGGGGGGGGGGTGATATGGCCGTTTATCTGCTGCAAACGCGGCTCCCAGTCCCACACGCTCCCGGTCGGCCCAGGGCCTAATGAGCTGCATGCACAGTGAGGAGGAACATCTGCTGAACAAATACCCCAGTTTAATTAACTGTGCTGGAAAAAGAAGAAGTCTGAGTTCAAGTCGACAGTTGTTGTTGATTAAAGGGGATTATTTAGATTTTTCACCACTTATCAGTGAAAATCAACCTCCATCCATCCATCTATCCATCCATCCATCCATCCATCCATCCATCCATCTGTCTTCTGTCACCGCTTCCGCTGCCCTGAGGGAGGGTGGCGCCACTGGGTGGCGCTGCAGCCTACCCCAGCTGTCTTGGCGGGAAGATGGGGTTACACCTCTGACAACTTTTCGGAGCAGCAAGTGAAAGCACTGCGGAAAATGAAAACAACACGCTGGGAATCGGCAGTGGCGGTGCGAGTGCGCAGGTGTTTGCACATGAATATGCACGTGTTTACGTACTGTGACTGTGACACACGCGGGACTCGGCAGCGGCGGCGGGCTTTTAATTCCTGGAGTTAATCTGCGAAGGTCGGCTGCGGCTGCGAGCGAGCGGATGAGCCTTTCCAGCGTTTCAACGGAACGTCGGGCGGCGCCGGCCAATCGCTGGCAGAACAGGAGCCTAACCAGCCGCAGCGTCCGGTGATGAATGACTCCATCACCCACGCCAGCGCCATTATACCGGCCGCTGGCAGGAACCGACGGCTGATATTTGCACGGGTTAAATGTTACCAAGTAGGAGGAATTTTGGACTTCAAACTAAATCTAATGCAAATGTAACCTTCAGGCGCTCATAAGGTCTCTTTTATATATATGATATTAATTTGAGGGTAGGATAAGGATGATATTCTTGGAAAGAAAATGAAAGAAAACACCTGGGCATTTTGCTTGGAAGTGATTACTGTCTTTTAGAATGTCACACGGCTTTAATTCCGCAGTTAGTATTGGGTCAGCGATGAAGGCTTTGGCCCACGACTGAGTTCCAGCCAGCAGCGGGCAGACAAAGGCAGCGAGCAGCCGTGCACGCCAGTTTTAGCACCGCTCCGGCTTTTACAAACCAGCTGTGCCTCCATCAGTCTCGTCCGCAAGGCAACGAAAAAGGTCAGGTGAGTAAATCGAGCCAACTGCTGCCGAGGCGCTCGCTGCCGGAAAACTCAAGTTCTAGGGGAGGAACCAGACGGGCCGCTGTGTGGATTCTGCTCAAAAATAAGCAGCTAACAGGTGGTTTGGTGGCTGCTGTTGCAGCTCTATTAGTCACTGTGTGTGTGTGTGTGTGTGAGTGTGTGTGTGAGAGAGAGAGGTCAAACTTAATTGTTTGTCGCAAGAAACCCATATTCAGCCTGACAGGAACTGCACAAAATCACAAAACCTCTGGAAGGTTTTGATTTATTATGCCTGTCCACAGAACAGTGTCGCTAATGTCTCAGCCCCAAAGGTCCCCAATTATGCAAAAGCTCCCATATTGTCAATTGTCATCACTGAAAGATGTTGTGCATTTCTGCAAGTCAGCCTTTTGTGATGTCACAAAGAGCACTGAGATCCTAGTCTTCCTTAGTTTAAGCAGGAAGGGTAACGTTGAGCTTCCTTCGCTGGAGGATGTAAACAGAGGGCTAAATATGCTGTCTTTTGGGAGATCTGTAGAGTATCTTGGGTGATTAATTACGCAGAGGCTCCGCTGGAGTCTGGGATGAAAAATAAAGACTTGAAAATGGGTATGATAGGGGACCTTCAGACGGCTACACACAGCACGTTATAGATGAAAGTTAATGGTTTTCCCGGACTCACACATCAAACCTGTCACTTCATCCCTGCCTGTCATCGTCTGCACATTAACCACCGTGATCTTCTGTAGTCACGGGAAGAATCATCATCATCATCATCATCATCATCACCATCATCATCACCATCATCATCATCACCCCCCCACGGCTGAAAGAAGGAGTCAAACAGAAGAACAGTCGGCTGATTCCTCCGACACAGAGACGTGCTGGCGGAGCAGAGAGCGGAGGAGAGATGAAGGTCCAGTGGAGAACATGATGGGGCGGCACATTGGAGCTCTGGGACTGAACCAAGGGGAAATGGAGAATTTGGGAAGGTTGAAGAGAGTGAACCTGGAAGAGTGAGGGTCCCAGGGAGGGCTGCAGGTTCAGGGGTCTGCTGGGGGGTGAGAGGGGAGGAGAAAGGCAAGATGGACGGAAGGATGGATGGAAGGATGGCTGGATGGATGGATGGATGGATGGATGGATGGATGGATGGTCAAAGAAGAATGCAGACTGTCAATGTGTGGTTAAAACACAGCCTTCCTTCTCTCTGCCCTGCAGTCTTTCCACTGACTCATCCCAGTCTGCACCTTAACCCAACAAAATATGAAAACAAATAAATAAATAATAAATAAATAAATAAATAAATATTTGTTTTATTTGCAATATGTTTCTCTTTCTCTTACTTCCCCGCTGCTTTTCTAAGCGGGACATGCGTCTCTATCCTGTTAGTGAACTCCCCGGAAAAGTGAGCAAAGTCCATCCTTCTTCGGCTTGTGCCACTTTTCCAGACAGCGCGTGCGAGAAGGCACGGCTCTCCCGAGCACTCTATCTGATTGGCTAAACATTGTGAGTAATAGCCTGTCAATACCGGAGGCGGCTGTGCTCGATGGGGACCTGAGCAGCTGTGGCGGGAGCGGAGCGGGGGCCATTCAGAGGGCAGCGGGAAGAGCCGCTCTTGTTGCAGAGATCTCAATCGAAGGACCAGTGGAGGTGGCAGAAGTCAGAGTTAACTGGAAATCGCTCAGCGGGCGGCGGAGACAACGGCCTCCGAATGCATGGCTGATGCAGTGTGCAGTGAAAATCCAGTTTTGTTCAGGGTTAAAACAGGTTTGTTGTCAATACAAAAGTTGGATATTTAATCATAATTGTTTTGCTTTTTTGCATTAGCAATAAATAACATGTGCAGCCACATGTGCTATGGTATCCCAAAAGAAGCCCATGGAGCTGCAGAAAACTGCATGTTTAGCTCTCTGTTTACAGTGTTCTGCAAAAAAGAAATAACACTCCATTTTGATTTTCTCATTTGTTGTAGATTCCCTATGTTGGGAAAAACAAGGCAAGAGAGGCATCCGTGGAGGTACTTTGTGACATCACAAAGGGCTAACTCCGAGGAAAGTTTTCCAGAGAACTATTTTTCTAAAGTGGGTCGAACAAAAGAAGTAAAGACTTTTCTAATCTCCAAGGCTTTCATTGAGAGAATCATTTGAAAGTGTAAATGAAATTATTGGAACCTTTACTATGTTTAATCAAGGACAAATGGAAACTTCTCTGACAGATGGTTACAATTACAATGCAATTTCCTCACCTCTGCTACCATTGATTTGTAAAATTAAACAGGGGGGGGGGGGAATCATCAGACAGCACCGGCGCAAGTCCAAAATATTATTTACCGAAGCCAAAAGCTGAGAGACTCTCAGTTCAACTTCAGCTGCTGCTTGGTATCCTCCCCCAAACCCCGCCAAATAAAGGCAAGGCACAGAACAAAGTTCCGCGCCTCTTCGCGCACAGCGCACGCTCCCGTGCGCTGTGCACAGGGGCGCACGCGCATCTGTGCGCACTGCGTCCCGTGTTGGGTTGACAGAACTGGGACAAGCAATTGTGAAGAAACAGTGTCTACAAACCCATGTTTAGTGCTGGCGGCTTAACCAGGCCAAGCTCTAAGTAATGATGGCAGCGTGTGGCTCACAAGGGGCTGCTTTTAGCTGCTGCTAGAGCTGCTCTGCAGTTGTTCCTCCTGCTGTACAAACACTTTCAACTACACACACACACACACACACACGCAAAGAACGCTGGAGGTGCAAACTTTTTTTTACAGGGTTAGAAATCAGTGTAGTCATAACTTCTCTAAAGTGTACATAAAGATCCTGCTGTGTGTGTGTGTGTGTGTGTGTGTGTGTGTGTACTGGATTGTGACAGAGATTGTTTTGCCCGTGCAATTTTGCTCTCCATTACACCAGGTGTGATTTGCTGCTGGAGGATGATTGCAAAGGCATGAGAGGAAGTTTAAGAGAAAAGTTTGGCGGTTCACAGAGAGAGGCCGCCGTTGTGACTTTATCTCCCGAGTCGCGCGGCGGTCACAGACTTTAACAGACCAGAGCTATAAAAAAAACAAAAAAAACAAAACAAAACAAAAAACCAAACAAACAAAAAAAAAGCCTGCACAATCCCATATGTGCCAGTGCTTTCACAAACAGAGGCTGTGAGGACTCTTTGGAGGTCAGATTTACTGATTCTTCACCTCCGACTGAATCCGTGTCACCATGGCAATGTCTGGATCAGTGAAGGTCTAAATTGCTTGTGATGAAACTAATGTATAAGCTAACGCTTTGGCTACCTCGTCAAAACTAGCATGACCTAGCTCGCTCAGAGACCTTCTCTGTCCCTGTTCCACTGTGCCTGTTATCGGTCACTAAAAGCTGCTTGAAACAACACCACTGATGATTTTGATGGTTTGGCTGCAACAAAAACAAGTGATTGGCTGTTAGAAAAAAGGGGGGCGGGACATGCGCCACCTTTGCCATCTTTGAATTCAAAGTGATACGAGTGCTTTTCCTCTCATTGAGCGCATTCTGTTGGACTGATCGCACTCTTTCAACAGAAACTATTTGCTGGAGGGAATCTCCAGTTCCGTGCTTATGTAAATGTGGCCACAAACTTCAATACAAGAACTTCAGGTGCGTTATCGTCGTAATTGGCAGCATCGCGGGGCTCAAAGTCTTCATGCTGCTTAAATGAAGTGGAGTCAATGGAAGAACCTCATGGAGGGAATGAATGAAAGGCCGGACCCACAACAGCAGGGTCGGAGGACGAGGAAGGTGCAACTTGATGCAAGTTTTAATCAGGATTAAGTCGAGAGCAGGTGGTCTGTTATAAAACTGACAGCACGATGAAACTCAAGGAACAATTGCTGGAACCCTGACAGGAACTGACGAGACAATCTGGCACAGAAGGGAAGGGAGACACAGGTTAAATACACAAGGAGGGGGAGATAATGAGACGTTGGTGGGCTTAATTAGGCTGGAGCGGCACTCACACAGGAGGGAAGACACTGACAAGACACCGGGAGGACAACTTCCCACAATAAAAGTGGAGGCACAGGAAGTGCACAGACTACAAGCGACACCGACCAACGGACAACGTTAAACTAAACAGCGGTGGCCCTTCAAATAAAGCAACCTCCATGAGTTCAGGTGCTTTCACTCTCTGGGGCCCTGGCCGGGAACTGGACTCCATCGACCCTGATGTCTGGTCCGTGTGATGGGCTGTGTCATGCTCAAGCATGGTTCACCGCTCCGGAACCACCTTTTCCAGAGGACACAGACGCACATTTAGAATTTCGTTCATAAACTGAGAAGACCCCGCGTGGCACCGGCGAGGAAAGAAATCCTCCGTCCTGCTGCCCTGAAAAAACACCGCCGACACGCCCTGTGTGTTCGGAGACCATCGCAGGTCAGCGCAGTACAGCGACCTTGGAAACGCAGCCGTATGCTGCGTTTCCCCAAATCGATACCAGTTATTTACTAAATGGCTTCGAGATTGTTTTCTAACTTTGCTTGATGAGATTTCTGGCCAAAGGTGAGAATTGGTGTGTTTGAAAAAGGTGGACGAGGGGTCATGGACAACAGATCACTTCTGACCTTTTGGTCTTAGGCTTTGCAATGTTGTTCATTTAATGCAGTTCTTCCTCTTTTCCCAGTTGGGAAAACTTCTGAGCAGTGTTTTATCCTCCTATAATTTGGTGGGGCTAAGAGGTCATGCTTTCCTCATTCTAATTAAGGCAATAACTGATGCTGCTTTCAGTCAATGGAGTCCTTTGTGCAGGATCAGAACAGATCCCAGTGATCTAGTGAATAATGGCGCATTAACCCAAGGTTTCCGGTCAGTTTTGTTGTTTCAATGTTCCTCTAGCAAATGACACGCTTGGGACTTCAAGCTTGTTTAAATCTTTCGCAAACACCTGCAGATAAGACAGCACAAGTTCTGAGTGCTGCCTTTGAAAGGCTCCATTTCACTGCCTGCTCACAACTGTTTCCAGAACAAAGGTAAACATGACAGTCTGATGATAACGAGGTGAGAGAAGGTGAAGGAAAGAAGATCCTGATCCGACACAAACACAGCTCCGCGCTCACAGCTTTTGCAGTGTTATCAGCCCGCTAATAATAACAATCACAATCTAATCAAACGTGAGCGTCATTAAAACGTAATTATCTCAGCTGGTCATTGAATTCGCAAAGGCTCTTCATCTAGTGCGGATCTCGAATCTTGTTACGGCAAATGATACGCACAAGAGCCCCGAACGCAACGTTTTTTAAACAGAGCGGGATAAAAATCTGAAAGGGGATTCATCGCCCCGCGATAGGAATCGGGGAGCAAACAGCCATGATGCGCAAGGCAACTCATCAAGCGGCTGGCACAAACAGAGGGAGGCTCGCTGGCGCTCGTTCCAGCCTGCGACGCAGTGTGTGCACGCGTGCTCATGTTGGTGGAAGAGCGAGAGGCAGATGCTCCGACTGCGTAATTTGTCCCTGAATGGAGCACATGTGCATGTAATAATCCGAGTCTACACTGCACCGCTCATAATTTCTTACATCAGCTGGTGGTCGTCAACACCCAGGCAAACAAGGACATTTTCTACGTGCAATGTGGTGGGAAAAGCACTTTGTATTCATCCTCGCCTGCTCTCTGAAAATCTCCATCAATTTTATTTATTTATTTATTTTTTACTCTTGCACCTCATTTGCGTTCAGATCCAGATCCTGGCACTACAGTGGAAATCATTCCAGACAAGCGAATCAGAGCAATTTGCATCGGCCCTCGCCAAGGCTGGGCTCATTCAAATTCATGAGGCCAAGGCCAGATGGATGCCCTCATTGGCCCTGTCAAGGCTCCGAACACGCCTCTGTGATCAGGACTCACGGCTATTGGATGGCTCTTCATTAGCGGCCACATCTCCGCTGACCCACTAGTGGCCAACGGTCACACATTCCTGCTCGGCTCACGCGGGGCGGGAGGTGAGGTGAGGTGCCGCGGGCCGGGAATGGAAAGCGGTCACAGGTGGATCAAACTGCAAAGTGCTTGAGCAGAAATAGCGTTGTGGTTTCACATTACGCCTGCCGCAGCAGCGTGGCGAGCCGCTCTCACTGTTAGCTTTGCAAACGACGCTATTTTTAAAGCAGCGCGAGGTGTGATGTCCATGGCGACTGTCGTATATATGACAATTTATCAGCTCCACTGTTGAGCTTAAAGGTCTTCATGCTTGATGAATATATTTCCTTCAATAAAGTCTTCAGATCGACGTGTTTAGCCGCCCTGTGTGTCTTTTCTCCATCCCAGTGGGAAAGACAGCCAATCAGCAGGGACGGGGGAGGTGGTGGGGGAGGGGATTAACTCATTGGCCACTTTTACCAATCAGGTAGACCTTGGAAGTGGTGGGAGGCTTATCGAGTGGCCACTCAAGGTTAAACATTGTGCGTTCTGCAGACTCTGGTTGTGACCAGTGGGTTGAGTGGTTGAGTTCCTCAACCAGTCATTCTGCTTTTGACCTCTGACCCCGGACATCGACAAGGCACTTACCTCCACACAGCTGCCGCTCACTGGATATTCTCTCCTTTTGTGGAATCATCATCAACAAAGTCACTTTCAATCCCATTCCCAAGCTAGCTTTGAGTTTCAGTGAGACGTCTTTGACATGTCCTGTCTAACCCTGCCATGGGATTGGCTGATGACCAATTCGTCTTAACAAACAACTAAATATTCTACCTAATAAAGGTTACAGGCCAGTGAGTGTTTGTTTTTTCCCGTTATTGCGAATGGACATGAAAACATTTGCGCGAGTAAAAAGTTGGGGAATCTGGCAACAAGTTTTCATCAGTCTGAAAGCTTTACAGATGCAACAGATTTGGATCCCATCGTCATCAGATAGAATCAGAGATATCATTTTTAACGCCGGCAAATCTTGCAGTTGCAACGCTCTGCCGGGGTGTAACAGGATCCCGGACATTAGAGTAGCAAATCTTAACAAAAGGACTTTAATCCTGCAGTCTTACAAATGTTGGAGCCAATAAAGCTGACAACAGCAGAAGAAGCTCTGGGTGTGCTTTCCCATACCAGCTATATTATAATTAAGGCAGGGTATCATATTGTCGAGGGGGAAAAAAAAGTGTGAAACATAAATTCATGAAGGCACACATACTGGCAGAGCTGCAAGAGAAGAAGCTCTGCGGCATCCGCACACGCGTCATTGCGGAGGCCTCACTGAAATGTGCATAATCCTCGCACATGCAACTTTCCTCAAAGGGCAACAAAAAAAAAGAAAAGAAAGAGGAATCGATGTGCGACAGTGGCAACTGATGAGAAGGTAATGCAAGCGGCGCTAAAGCGGCAGGCGGGAGGAACGAGGGGGCCGAGCTTCACCGTTTTCATCAGCGGGGAGAAGCCAAACCTGCGCGTTTCATATTCAAATGTATCAGATCCCAGGACTCTTACCCCCCGTGGTGGATGGTGGCTTTTAGCGCCTTCGTGATAAAACGGTTTCTGTTTTTGTGGGAAAGTAATTAATTTTCCTCACGGGGTCAACGTAATGCACTGCACTCCCCCTCTTACAGACTCCTGGTGACTCACATCCAAAGATGCACACCTTTGTCTCAAGGACAAACAAAAAATATAATATATGTAAGATATACAGGTATTTTCTTTTTTCCTTCCTTGCACAGCTGTTATCTGTTCCCTTGCAGTCCATTTTTCACACGTTATTTTCTCTGAATATCTGAATATATGCACTGGCGTCAACAATCTGCAGCAAGTCTCCTCCAACATCAACATCCGTGCAACTACCCTTTTTGAATCTGTGGACACAGAGGAATGTGGAGCTGATACCTGAGGGCAGTGGACTGGGTGGAAAAAAACAACAACAAAAGAGGGTCTTGGAAAATAACAGTGCGGCTTCTTGAAGGTTTGAAGGCTTCCTCTCCACGGCTCACGCAGCTCTCAAGTCTTCCCCTCACCTTCTCACCTCCGTCACTTTCTCACGCTCAGATTATTTCAGACTGCCGCTCGTGGTTTGACAACACGCCTTCACTGCTTTTCCTCTGGTACACCCTCTTTTGACCGCCATCACTTGTCCTGCTTTCCGTCCACCTCACCTCCCTTGAAAAATAAAGATTTAAGTCCGCTTCTAATCAGTTCATGCTGGAGTGTCAGATTCATACTCAATATGACACCGTCTTGTGGTGATGATGGTCTGGAATCGGAAAAAAAAGGGTGGGGGGGGGGGATTAAAAACTGTAAAAATGCTGCATCTGATCCTCAGCAAAAACCCTTTGAGGGAGCAGCAGCAACCGAGAGAGTAACAAGGGAGCCACATTAATGCATTTTAACCAAAAATGGTACGTGAACTGTTTTATGAAAAGGCAAAGATTCATGAAAAATTCTGACTTTGATGCTGACGTGCTGCTTTTTTCAGAGGAAAAGGTATTTAAAAAAAATAATAATAAAACACTGGTAAATAAAGAATGGGAAAGATAATGTGTGATTTTGTGACATGGTGAGGTTCTAATTTAATTCTCCTCCTCTTAGAGGGATTTCTGCTTGCTTTTGTCGTTTTGTTACTGGCAATGCAACATTTGATTTTAACCAAAGCCGTTTACAATTCATTAGATTAAGCCCATCTCATCATGCTGTCCAGTCGCCTCCTCCTGCAGGCCTCATTGTTACAAAGGAATAAAACAATCCCCAAGATGGCCAGTCTGCTGACCATCCCCCCCACCCCCCCCCACCCCCTCCTGCACATTGTCTTGGCTTGACAGGCATTCAAACATTTTTCGCTGATCTTTCACATTTCAATTCAAAGCACCTTGGCCAATAGGTAATATAATGCGACAGATCATAACAAGTACGACACAGTCTGAAGCCAGACTTGAACCATGTTCTCCAGTCAGGGAGGGGAAATAAATCCTAATGAGGGTCATAAATCATTTACACTGATATCATGCTGCCGTCAATCCGCCCCGTGCTGCCAGTTGAGTGAAGGCATCGATCGAGGCGGAATGCGGTGTGAATAGACAGGAAAGGCCTTAAGATTTTATAGTGTGTGGGAGAAGAAAATATCAATAGAAATCAGTTTAAGCACCAAAACCCTGTCTTACTCCTCACACATGACGTGACTGATGTTGCAACAAATCAGATTTTCTAATATGCTGACACGCCACGCAGGCATCCCTGCCACTAAAGCTGCAATTCATCCCAGAAAACACATGCATTCTGGACAGATTTTTTTTTCTTGTCCCCCCCCCCCCACCCCCCACCCCCCCTTTTTTTTTTTTTTTTTTTTGCATCAGCACTTCATTCAATTTGCCACCTGCCATTGAATAAAAGGGCGCCGTTTTCCCACCACAAAGCAATCTCCCCCTGGTGCCCTGAAGCAAATCCAGGCGATTTCCTGCAACACAAAATGTAAAATTCTGGCGGCCCGGCCTCAACATACTAATTATTTATTGATTTGGAATGTCGCTATAGCACCCTCGGGCATCCCAAAGGAAAACTAAAACACTCGGTGGGTTCGGTTCCAACATAGGTACTTTCACCATACAATAGATCACTGTATGTATTTCCTCCTGGTTAAGCTGTTGTGTAACAAGTCTGTCTCTCTGTTTGTCTGCCTGCCTGTCTGCCTGCCTGTCTGTCTCCTAGTGGGAATGTCCATTGTACTTATCTGCCTTCATCCATTGTTGGGATGCCCATCTGTTGGACTGCGTCAACGACCTTCTTCCCATTGTGTTTTGCATTTTGCCAACGCGACCACACGCGTGCGCACGCACTGTATCGGCGAAAATAGATTTATTCAATCCCATTACCTGGAAGTGAGAACAATCAGATGCGCACAAGAGCACCTGAAACCTCTTCGGCTCGCCCAGCAGCCATTGAAATATACATGAGCGCACGCGCGCGCACAAACACACACACACACAGACACGGAAAACAAAGGTGAATAAATGCTAATCAGATTGTAATTATGGGTCGGGGCGAAACAATGGAGACAATGGCCAAGGTGTGCCAGTGTTTCTCCACGTCATTAGAAAAGATAATTCCCTCCTGTAAAATGCAATAACCCACTAAATAAATCAGACGCTGTGTGTGCACTCACGGGTTTGTGTGTATGTGTGTGTGTGTGTGTGTGTGTGACACGGTCTGAATGATTAATGGTCACTGTACAATAGAAAACATGAAAAGAATGTCTACAGTAACGCACGGAGCGGCTTTGGAGGAACAAGACGCCCGAGTCGCAGGTTTCCCACGACAAAGTGCGAGACTCTCTTTAAAAAAGAGAATAAGGACAATAATATCTGGTGGAGGAGCTGAACTGCCGTGTGCATGAGAGACAGTCAGAGTGTCAGTGTGCAACCCGACCACCCTGCACGCTTGTGTCTGTGAGTGTGTGTCTGTGAGTCCCATGGAGGCCTGTCACCAATAATAGCTTTTAACATGCAATTAACTGTGAGCCACCACAGATAGACGCCACAGTCAATACCTCTTGTAATGCTGGCAAGGGACATAAATAAAAGAGAAAAACTGTCTCTACCCTGTGCGTGCGTGCGCGCGTGTGTGTGTGTGTGTGTGTCCGTGTGTGTATGTGCCCAGGTGTGCATGTAAATCCGTGCTGTGGGAATATGTTAATGCCTCTCCAAGCCAGCAGGGCTGTGGGACGCTAATGGCTGAGAAGGGTATGGCGGGATGTATAGAAAAGAACAGAAAGACCATCTGTGTGCGTGTGTGTGTGTGTGTGTGTGTGTGTGTGTGTGTGTGTGTGTGTGTGTGTGTGTGTGTGTGTGTGTGTGTGGCATCCATCAGCCAGGTGGAGGAAAGTAATATAATTACAAAACAAATAAATAAATAACTGCGACCAGAGTGGCTGCCTGCAGAAGCAAAGTACAGCCAGAGTGGGAATGGAGATGACAAAATTGAGTTGGACTCAAACTGTGAAATATGAAAAAGGAAAATGTGATTTATGTCTCAAACACCATTGGGTTTTGATAGAGGGAAATTAGAGCAGGGGAGCTATAGCGCCAGACCGCTCGGGGGAGAAAAAACGAAACCCAAAAAGAGAGAAAAGACTGGTGGGTCGCAGCGGCGGTTTAACATACGCAGGCTTTAAGGAAAGGAAATCAATGTGAAAAGACCGCACACACACATAAACACACACACTCAGACGCAGTGGGTCAGGTGACCACACAGACGCTCCGTCTCTCCAGGCACACGGCAACAATCTGTCCGACTCTCCACTCGGGGCCCTGCATCGATTGTCCAGAGCTGCAGCTTTTTCGATCGATTCCTCTTAATCAGTTTTAAATGAACAATTATGGTCGTGTCGCCAGCTGTTACTCGCAGTCACACCGCCCCCCCCCCCCCACCATCAGCCTATTTCTCTCATTAATAACACATCCTGTGGGCGCAGTCAATTATACGCCATATCATCCGTGATTACTCTACTTGTTGTTGTTGTTGTTGTTGTTGTTTTTTAATGGTCACAACAGCCGTGTTTTGCACGGTGCTAGCGGGGGAGCCTCACCTCTCCAAATTAGGCAGCTTGTAATTGGGAATAAAAACAAGAAGAGTGGGTTATAAAAATTAAAATGCATGGAGAACGTCATCGCCTTGTCTCTCGTCTCTGACAACAGTGTAAGATCTGCCGCTGGCTCCTTGTGCTTAAGAGTTTGGAGTCAGTACAGTCCACTTTGCTTAGAAATGGTTGTTCTTAACTTCTATTGCTACCAGGTGGGGGCTGATGCAAAGGTACATGTAAGAAATCCCACTAGAGGAAAGATGTGAGTTTAGAAGGTGATGAAATCCATTTGTCACAGAGCCTAAGGTCAAATTAAAATGTCTCACCCACCATGGAGAGAGGCAACGTGTCAGAAGTCAGAATTGGAAAAAACAAAGTGTAGAAATATGTATCTCTCAATAATTACAATATGTGCAAAAAGTGCTGCGGGTGTGCATTAGTGTGGGAAACCCAAAGGAGAACAAAATGACGGATGACTGCGTGGGTTTGTGTTCGGCACTGTGGTATTTCAATGGGGTGATGTAGTCGCAAATATATGAGCCAGGACAACACAGTACCAACCCAGGAAATTCACATCCTGGTGAGTACGAAGGAATCATTTCTATTTCAAGTCCAACCATCGACACAAAGCTGTGCAAGAGGAGCTGGTATGAGAAAGAGCCGGTCAAAGTCAATATCCTGCTATGTATAAATATATTGACCTTAATAAAGGCACTGAAGCAAGCCATACATCGAAGGGTCAAACTATGCACTACTACCACGAACATTACCACATACCCCTCATCTATGGATGGCAGAAAAGTCAAAAGAAATCCAGCTGATATCGTGAAGCGATTTTCTTTAAAGACTTTTTAACATTTTGATTTAGTTTCATTGGTGATTGTTTTCACTTTTGACAGTTTGACCATATACCCAGCTTTACCAAAAGATCTTGAATGTGTCGTGCGCGTCATTTGACTCCTGCGACTCTTCATGACGGGGGCCCTCCCCACCAGCAGGCTTCTGCCTGTCACCTTTTCTTCCTTCTCCAACCAAAATGCTTCAGTGAGTTGGATTTAAAAACGTGCTGGAGAATCTCAAGTTTCCCCAAACCCTGTCACTCCATTCTTCCCGGGAAACCACCACTTTTATTCCGTTAGCAGGTCTAAGGCGTCCGAGGGCAAAGGACGATGGGTAAGATGATAAGTGCACATCCTACTTCCATCGTCCCTGAAGTCATCTTACGTCTAGAACGACATCTGGACACCACAATACGCCAAAAATTGACAATATTTTCACTCTCCATCTAATCATAAAATATTAGTGTCCTGAATTTTCAGAATTTCCAAGTATTTGGTCAACTTTTTGTCTAATCAGGCCTCTCCTGCCTGTTTTTGTGTCTCTAAAACCCTCCCTTGCCGACTGCCACGGATTGCCACACTGTCACACACTCCACTTAATTATGACAAGCTGCAACTGCAGGTAGATTATCCTCATCTGCGGCTGTGTGTGTGTGTGTGTGTGTGTGTGTGTGTGTGTGTGTGTGTGCAATGTGGGAGGTGAAAGAGAAAGATATTTATCCCTCTTCCCAAGACCTTGGAGAGCAATTACTGCGGTGAATTGAGCTAGCCGCGGACCCAGCAGCCGAAATAAAGTCTGATTGTTTTTTATTCCTCCTGTTCTTTTGTATTACTGCTCCCTGGTGAGAGACAGCAGCCGGCTGCCGTCCCGTTTCAGTCAGCTTGACGGCTGCATCCTATTTTTCTCCAGAGATAGGGTGTGTGGAAAGAAAAAAAAAAAAAAAAAAGTCATAAAATGCATTAAGCATTAAAAGTTAGCAGCTGAGCGAGCATAAAAACAAGGCAAAAACAAAAACAAAAAATAGGGAGCGCCAAACGAGAGATTGAGAAAACACCGGCTCGAGGTGAGGTTTGTTTTCCCTGACTGAATGGTGTTAATATGCCGGAAGCAGATAAGGGCTTGTCGTGAATTGAGTCGCTAGCGTGTTGCGAGAGGTGCAAGAAAAAGCCATGGATGCCTTTCTCACCCGATTCCCTCCTTCCAACTCGTATCAACTCGCCTCCGATAGGGAATGTGACGTGTGAGCGCTTTGCATTTCCCGACGTTTCGTGTCGTCTTGCGTTTTCCGCACGCGAGATCAACAGCAAACGCGGCGGGCCTATTTCCTTGGAAGTGAAGCAGTCGCCCGGAATATGCTTGGGAGAAATTAACGCCGTCAAATGTTAACCGACGGGAAAGGGTGGAGCGGAAATCGCGTCTCGAGGACGAAAAAAATGACGAAGACAGCAAATGAATATTAAATGAGAGTTGGAGGAGGAGGGGAAACGCATCAGGTGTGAAGGGAAAAGCAATTAGAGGGTGGAAGGGTTAAAATGTCCGTCAGAAAAACTGATGAAATCGCGGCGCAGAGATGAGAGGAGGCAAGATAAAGGGGAGAGGAGGGGTGAGAGCAGTGTCAGGGCCGGGCTAATTGTACAACAGGTTGTAGATTGGCTTTGACAATCTGTACTGTGTGTGTGTGTGTGTGTGTGTGTGTGTGGATAGGGGATCATTGCTGATGGAGATGGGGGGGATTCTGAGGAGGAAATGAAGGTTTCTTCCGAGGCTCCGCCGGCCTGCTTTTTATCGAGCTCCTCTAGACTGCTCACACAGGAGGAAAAAACACAACTGCTATTAAAGGTAGAGACGGGCAACAGGCGTTATTACCCTAGCTCTTTTTCCTACGCACACAGTAGTGTTGGGAATGACTGAGTCAAGTCAAACCAACTCGTCTGGCTCGGCTGACTGAGACCAGTTGGTTTCCTGGAGCCGCCGACGGCTCTTCAATTAATTTCATCAATTGCAATAAATAAATAAAGCATTATCTAATATAAATGAATTGCTGTAGTCGGTTGCATTAACCGACTGCTGTGACTTTGTGAGGTCACTCAGTGAATGAATTGTAGAACAACTCGGCTACACAAAGCAGTTAGAAACACGCAGAATGACAAAGGAAGTCACAGAAACATCTCTTTCTCTTTGCTCAATTAATCTCCGCGCAATAGATTTTGTGATATTGTAGCAAATCGACGAGCAAATTCTGTCACTCGGCAGAGAACTTGTTTATCCTCGCACAGGCTCGCCGCCTGACCCCACCAGCCGATCTCTGATCCATCGACGTTCCTCGGCTGTCTGCACGATTTGTGCTCCCACTCTCGACACGAGCCCCGATGAACTCTAATACCCACAGTTCCCTCTGGCCTCGTGTCACGCCTTATTGGCTGCCTAATTCACAGGAAGGGAGAGAAGAGGGCAGAGACAAGAAGGCGAGAGCGCATTAAATTGCTCAGAAAAGAAGAAGAGGAACAAGAGCTCGCAGGAGGAGGACGATGGCGGACAGATAGAGAGAGAAACTGAAGGGGATCATCAAGCCGTGACGCTTGCAGGGCGCCCAGCCAATCAGGTGCAGGCCAGGCCGAAGGGGGGGCCAGACTATGACTGGCTGGTAGATACAGGGCTACTGTTCACCAGGTAACACCGGGGCACCATCGTCTGGCAGGCCCGTCTTGCTGATGCTTGATCGCCAGTTGGAGGCAGATGATGATGATGATGATGATGATGATGATGATGATGATGATGATGATGATGAAACTGGACCACAACACTGAGCCAGCGTGGTCACGGCTAAAGAGGGGAGAACAAAAAAAGAAGAAGAAAAAAACAGGAAGTGGAGCCACAGTGGCCGTGAGAGAGGTTGGACGAGGTTAAGCTGCGACCCAGAGAGAATTCCTGGTGGGTTTCCCAGAGATCAGGTCACTGCCTTTCAGGGGTGACGAGACTAAAGAAAAGAAGTTCTACCTACCATTGAGTAAGTGAAATTTCCAAACCTATATAAACATGCAGGATGTTTGACAAGGGAAAATAATCCCACCCAAGGGGCTTTTATTGTTGCCAAGTCCTCATGGACACGTGCCTCCATGGTGGTTGAGAGAGGTCATCTACACTGAGTGTTGAGCGGAACTGATGGTCCAGTTTGTCCACTGTGACCAACAAGGAGCCGCGCTCGTGTTACCACATGAGCAGCATGGAGGTCCTGGCGGTGAACACAACTATTTTGCCAACAGCGGGCGTCCATCGGCGTCTGAAACTCCAGTTAAGTAAATCAGGATATGTCATTCCAATGTTGACTTCAAACTTCAACTCTGCAGTTCTGCTGCTTCAAGCTGTTTTTGCGCGCCTACAGATGAGCATTCCTTCAAAGCCGCGAGGGTGGGGGAGTCGGGGGTGAGGCGGTGGTTAAAAACTCAGAAGAAACGCCGAGCGTGCGCGTCGGTTGCCAGTCTCTTGCTGATATCTTAAGCCATTCTGCGCTCTTTAAAACGTGCGCACAGCACAGCTCGTCACCTTTGTCAGCAGAATTGAGTCAGCGGTGGATCACACGCTTTCTCTAAAAAAAAAAAAAAAAAAAATCCTTTTAAGTGGGCGTCGGGAGATCCTGTTTGAAACATGGCAATTTGGAGGACGAAGTCGGCAGCGCAGGCTTTTGTCCGTGCGACCTCTGGCACGACTTGAGAGGGAAGCTATACGGCCAAAGCAAACTAAAGAAGGAAACACAACAACAACAATAAAGATCGATGTACATGTCCTTTCTTTGCTCTCGATGGCAGCGATGCCTCAGCGCTCATTCGCTGCAGAGCCCCACGCTAATGTGCAACTAAGTAAGAGGGGCGATATGCACAGCTGTGCCTCCACTCGTCTGGCTGCGACGGCTCGTGTTACACCTGTTTTCCCTTGTAAGCCGGTGATTTCCTTAGTGAGGTACTAGAGAGGCGATATTAATAGTCGGCAAGGATGTTTGGAGAACCGGGGGGGCGGGTGGCGAGTGTTACTTCCCGTCCTCGAAGGAGAGGGGATGGCTGGGGTTGGGATGCGACGCCAAGTGTACGTTGCATCTGGAAGCGCGTGACAAGAACGGTGGGCATCGGTTGTTGAGTGTCTGCCAGCGGACAATTGTCTGGACCGGGACAGATGGAGGAGAGTCCTCCATGTGCAATCTGCTGCCTCTCTGAGATTGTGAGTTTGAAGAGAGGAAGAATGCCGAGGATGGAGGAGGAGCGTGCCAGCCGCTGCCATGCCAGCTGCTGGATTCGGGAGCCTGTTGCATCAGCTCGGGACTGGAGCTGGCGCGCCTCATGCAGATGAAAATACAATTTTTATATATTAAAAGTGAAGACACACAGCAGGCCCGTGTGAACGTACACAAGATAATCTGGAGGCAATGAGCATGTTGTGGCTATCCGAAGAGATGCAGGCACATGAAGTGACTGGCTGATGATCCTTGACGCAGGTCAAGGGAAACTTGATAGATTTACATAACTGACTGGAGGTTTCATGGATGACTCACCAAAGGAGGAAAGACAGGGTTCATGAGTCACTGAGTCAGTCATCCATTGTGGTCAAAGCAATCCATTGGCAGGCCCAGGCTCCTGTAAGTCATTCGCTCAGGAAGGGAAACTGGAAGCTGAGTCGAACCAAGAAACTAAAGCAGTTCACAACAGTGACGTGTTGTCTGCTCTCTGCAGTTAGCTAGCTCGCCCATGAACAAATCAATGGAGACAAAGAGTTACGAATCATGATTTGGCAGAAGGACTCTCAAGTTCGGAAGGGTTCGTTCGAGACTCGCCCATCACGAGCACAGATTAACCACAACACTGATTTTGCTGCGGCCTGTTGTTCTGCCCGGAGAGCTTGGATCCCGGCAGTCGTGGGACGCAAACCATCTGCCTCAAAAACAATCCCACCAATCAAGCGCTACCACCGCGGCAGCAGCACAACCCATCTGGTCCATCAGCGGGACAATATGTGACGCCGCACCATAAGAACAGGAACTGGCGCCGGATCAAGATGGAGAAGACTCAAAGGCAGCGTGAGGCATCGCTGGATCTGCGGGAAGTAAGATCAACCACGGCGTGTTGGAAACACTTTATCCAGGACCCAGCAAAGCATATAGCAGGTATGATTAACTTGTACTGTTTCATCATATTATGACTAAAAATAATTGGTTTTACTACCTGAAGGCTGAAATGCCTTAATGTGCAAATTATAAAAAAAACTATTTGGAGTTAGATCTGTATCCCAGTGGTACGAGTGGAGTGGAGAGCCTCCCATAAAGCTGTATGTCACAAACAACTACTGCTCTCTCTCCTTTTTTGTTGTTGCAACTGTAGGTAAACTACGTTGCGGTTTGCTTGTTAACATGAGAGGGCTTTTCATATCACTCCCATGCTATTTGGCCTTCCCGATACAGAAATCAGTCAGCCAGAGTTCCCGGAAACCTCCAGTTTATGCAGCCGGCACCCTGCTGTGTAAAGTGGCAGAACGCCCGAGATGATAGCGACGCACTCGTCCAGAAAGAGAACGCAGAAAAAAGTACGGGGACTACAAAGAACAAAGGGGGATTACCGACGTGTGTACGTACCATGAGTACAGGGCTTCTGTAGTAGACGACGTGGCTCAACAGGAAGCACATTCACTGTGATAAAAACATATTATGTCCTTAAAAAAAAAAAAAAAACAAACATGCACACACAAGCATGAATCCACCGGCAGCACGCAGACGGTTCTCAAGGTCGAGGAAGCGTTGAGAAGGTGAAGACGATCCACAGGTTCTGACAGTTTCTAAGGCCTTCACTCGTTTTTCGCGGCAGCTCCGCCGAAGACGTACACAGATTCACGCACCTTTATTCTGAAGTTTATGTTGTCTTTTCATTCATCTCTGCCTCCCCTGCATTTCATTAGCACTTGTCCATCACGCACTCGCGCCATCCCTCGCAGCGCTCCCACGCTTCATAAAGTTTGAATCAATCTCCTCCTCTGTAACCTCACACACTCTTCATCTGCGGACGACTTTTTCCATGCAAGTGTGTGTGTGTGTATGTGTGCGCGCGCGTGTGTGTGTGTGTGTGTGTGTGTGTGTGTGTGTGTGTGTGTGGAGGCACACCCATGCATGGTTTATCCTGTGGGTATAATCCTTCCCTCATATGTCAATGTTTGTTATCGCATGAAAAGCCTGCATGGAGAATTTAATTGCTTTAGCTCACTCAAACACTTTGATGCCTAAACACATATATCTGTACACCCAGACGCACAGTCACGTACGCACTCATTAAACCGTTAGCTTGTGTGTCTCGGAAATCATTTTTCAATAAGGCCTTATCAATAAGTTAATGGCTAAAGAGCCTCACAAGTTCAAGCGGGGAAAAAAACAACAACAACATAAATATATGAATTTGTACATGTGCATAGCGCACACACTGACGCATTTGCATTCAGAGCTGGAGTCACTTGAGTATCCCTCTCAAACTGAGAGCTAAATGTCACAGTTAGGAGTGAGCAACCAGCAGCGCACACGCGTGTGTGTGTGTTTGTGTGCCCGTGCTCGCTTCAGAAGATAGAGACCGAAGAGAAGAGCTTGGCAGACAGTCCATAAAGGTTAATTAATATGGAGACAACGAGGGCCTGATATTGGGCTGATAATACAGGCCCGCACGCTCAGGCCCGGAGACAGCTTCACTCACCCCGCACCTCCGCACTCCTGTTTATCTCAAACGTTGTCCAGACAGCTGCTGGAGTTTTGGCAGGATGGATGCATTGAAATGCACTGCGCATTTCCCAGTGTTTACTGCTGCTCGCCAGTCGGCTAAAATCAACAACTCTCGCGCCACAGCAGTTTGAAAGATTAATAAACATCCTGCTGCTGGGCAGCCACCTGACAGTTTATTAGCGCTAATTACAAATGAAAATGGTCACAAAGACACTCTGTCAAAACTTCCACTCACACCACGCGTTTATTAGCTGCAGTGTTGAATTGCATGCTAACTCAAGTAGCTAATTAGCCGATCCTGTGGAACCGACTCGGCGCAGTCAAGTATTTAGACACGAAGATGACTTGATGTAGTTCAAACTGGGCTTCAGAATGGGGAAGCAATGGGTGAAAATGGTTCACAAACTGCTGCTGAATAATTTGGCCTGTGAATGTAAGTCCGGTTAGCATGCACCAATGAAAGTCCAAACGTAGGGATTGTGGAGAGGTTCTTGCAGCGCTAAAAAAGAACCAAAGATACAAGAAATTGGACAATGTGTAAATCACTGTAAGCTGCACTGAGGCGAGGAGGGGGTGAATATTTTTGAAGGTGCAGAGTAACAGGAAGCTGGACTGCCAGCCTTGTCGCTGAGTCCAGTGACTTAGTTTCTGGAATTAGATTATTGCACTACGTTTAAACACCTGACACCGCTGAGGGAGGGGCAGGTTTTGTCATGTGCTGCAAGCCCACCACTGTGGATGGCCACTTGACGTTCGAGACGCATGTATTTTCATTTGACACCCACGGGTGACGCGCGGATGAATGAAAAAAAACACGAACCAAAGGAAAGAAGCTTCCTCGCTGTGGCACAAACTGTCTCAGCAGAAAATCCATCACTGATAGAGTGCTGTCTGTCTCGGACAATGGCATCAACTGTCCATTTCAAGCTCCTTGTCAAGACGGATGCACCTTGGGCCGAGTCACCCGACGATACCTCACCACTGCTCACTCTGCCCCGCTGACAAACACTTAAAAAAAGACAGGAGATGGAACGCCTATAAAAGTGTCCCACTGCACTCGGCTTTCGGAATGCTTTAGGTCACAGTCAATCTAATACATAAAGTTTGTGGGAGGTGTAAAAACCTATTACCGGCTATCTCATGGCGATAAAGAGCTGAAATTGAATGCAGCCTGCCAGACGTTGAGTGGGAAAATGAGCCATTACTGCCATCTGGAATTGCAGCCATCTTGCAAGAAGGGTATCCTGCTCCAAACAGGACACATTCCCGAAAGAATCTGAGAAGGGGAATCAATATGTTGAATCACTGACTCACAGGAAAGATTTGATTGTATCCATTTTCATTTGGGCTGTGGTCAACGTGTTTACTCTGTCAGCAATTTGTTGTGTTTTATCTCATCACAAATTTGTAGCAAGAATATTGATTTACTGGTAGGTAACTATGAACGGGTTACCAGCAATACAATTGCATTTAGCTACAAAATCGAATCAAGTCTACCTAGCACTAGAACTATCTTGATTCTCTTAACTGACTCGAGTTAATGTGAATCACTCCAAAAAGAGAATTGTGTTTTCGAGTCATCTGAGTCACTTGACCAACGTGCCAACATCGATATGGGCACAAAAGATCCACCTCCTGGTGCATAACTTGAATACTGTATATAAGAATTTTGATAGCGGTTAGCTAGCGTGCAGTAGCAGGGAGGAGTCAGTGAACCTGAAGAATCGATTATAGTTTTTCCTCTTGGGATCAATAATCGTCATAGTCCCTTGGGAAAAGTCTTTCACGCACCTGCTGTACAGATAGCGAGTCCTTGATATATCATTGCGCCACAAACATTAACTAATAAATAAATAAGATAATTACGCCAATTTTCTTTCCTTTCCATTTCTTGCGTGTTTGTTTGTTTAGAAAGCTGGAAGCAGTGTTTGATCCCCAAACATCAAAGAAGTTGTTCTTTATTCCTAAAGTCAAAAATAAGGAGACCTCATTCCTGTCACGGCAGCCACGATGCTTGGAGGGGTTTCGAGGCGCTGCTTCTTCAGATCATGACACCTTCTCCTCTTGACATTTTGTGCGCACGTCTGACATTCTCCTTTCTTTATCCAAGCGGCTCCCTGTCCTCCACCCCCCTCCTTTTTTTTTTTTTTTTTAATTTCCTGTCCTGCATTTGGAAATTTGTGGCTCTCTCAGATGGTTATAGCGAGCGAGCGCCCGCAGACAAGCACAGCTGCAGGTAACGCAGATCTGTTTATCTTTTAAACCTGTTAAAACAAAGTGCAATCACCCAATCAGCCCAGCAGCGGAGCGGCTCTCTGAACGTGCCAGATCTGGCTGACACGGCCAGAAACCCAGCAACAAATAATTCTGTTGGCCCGTCAACAATAGGTACTTGTTAAACCGCAGGGCAGTGTTGTAAATTTGCCCCTCAGACAAACTATCCAGCATGCATTAAATAAAATCTTACTGGCGAGTCGGGCACCGTGTTAGCCAGGCAAACCAGGGCGCCGTAAACAAAAGGCTGCCTCTTCCACACACGCCCAGAGTCTGCAAATCAGTCGGTCAATAAAACACAGACAAGGCAAGCAATCAGGAAGCGAGGCACCTTCCCATCCTATAAAAACGGGATTAGTCACAGAGGGGATCGCTTCACCGGGTACCGTCAGAAATATCCAATTCTGAAGCAGTTCTCTTCCAAAAACACAGCAGGTCAGCATTGCTGCACCTGCTTCAGCGGCACACAAAGACAGGATATATGAAGCTGTTGGATCTGTAAATGGATGAAACTGCATCGTACCCATTCATCCATTGCACTTCTCCCGCACTCAGAGGGATACACAGCCCTCCAAACTCATATTTCAGCCTGCAGACAGCTGTTTATCCGTTGCCAGTCGGCATAATTTGCGCTATTTGGACTTTTGACTGTGTTGATGAAGTTGAGGTACTGGAAGAGAATCCAAGCAGACACAGGGACAACATGCAAAGTCTACACAGAAAGACTCCACCTCCGGGGAATGCACAAGAAGCATAAGACATCAGTCCCAGCTATTCTAGACGCCAAATACCCCGACTCAAAAACTGCATCTGGATTGCTCAGATTTCAGCCCTCAAATCCGCTCAATCGCACTTGTCAACCTCCAACAGAAAGCATTTCCGATCAATCTTAAAGATTTCCGCGGATTCCATAACCAGTCAGCTGGCTTTATGGATGACAAGGCGTGAGGCAGGAGGACGAGCTAAAAAAAAAATAAAAAGAAATAAAAAAACGATGGTTGCCGCTAAAAGGCTTTGTCTGGACACTGCCTTCAGCAGTGACCTGTCCACCAAGAGGTCCAGCACAGTGGTGTCTAGCAGCTAGCCACTGGGCGGTGGAGCACAAATAATGTTCAAAATATGATGTTGCTATTGTTTGAAATGATTCTATGAAAAAAAAAAATAAATAAATAAATAAAAGAAATCACTGCTTTTTTTCTGTTTGGAAGAAGCCTTTAGAGATGGTGTAAGACATCAGCTCCCGAGTTCGTCTCCCAAACTCTTAAAAGGTTTTTTGGGTACAGCCAACTCAGAGGAGACCCCGCAGACTGAGAACATGCCGGAAAGGCACATTTTCCATCTGATCGAGGGAATGTCAAGGGAATCTCCTGGAGGATCTTCAGGCAACGTGATAACCAGTGAGTGAGCGAGAGTGAGCGAGAGAGAGAGAGAGAGAGAGAGAGAGAGAGAGACCCTATGATAGATTCTCAGGTTTAGCAGTTCTTTCCTTGACTGAACGTGGACAGACAAAAAGAAATGACCACAGCTTCTGACGAGCTGGACAAGCAAACGCAGCTCAAGTCATCTCTACTGCGTCTGCATGCCAAAATGCATCGAGTTGTTGCCATGTGATTGGGTGATTGGCCATCAGTCTTTGAAACAAGCAACTGAGCATTGTGTCTCAAGCGGTGGCTGGGTTACGAACAGAGTCGCGTTCAAAGTGTCTATTACCAAAAGGTTGCGAACCAAAGGCAGGAATCAGGAGCTACACAAAACACAATGGTGGGTGTCCTGACAGGATTTTTGCACAAAATGTTTTATTACGGCTTTAACTTGTGCAATAATATGCAAGAGTGCCACATTGTGCGAGCGCAGTCAAATATTTAACATGTTTGCCTGTAAAGAACATCCAGAATAGGAACGGGGCCACGATCAAACCTTGGGATCCTGCAGAGACGAGGCTTGGTTTTGTTGTTTTGTTGGTAGAGTACACACCAGGCTGATATCTTAGAGCCCCATGTAAAGCTCTTCTCAATGTACCACGCACTTATTCAAAATCAGCTCGGGGTCCTTTTTAGTTGCTATGGGCCGACACTTTGGAACACAGCTCATCTCCAACCACGTCTTATCCAACAACGCATCCAACATCATCTAGTGCTAATCCAATTTACTTTCTGCTTGTTTAATATTTACATGAGAACCTCATTCTGCTCAACTGGGGTTTCTCTCTCACCTGTACATGTATAGTATTGTATTTATTATAGCATTCATTTCAATGCTGCATTACGTACAGTTTTTAGTTCCGCCACAACGTTGTTGACAGTAACCTTTTCATTTACACCCCCCCGCCCCCCACTTAAATGATATTATTATTATTCTACTTCCCAGTTTCACCCTCAGCCAGCCTGGGCTGCTAACTGAGGCAGGACCCAACCACAAAGAGAGCAACGGCGAACAAGCACCAGACCATCTGCTCGCTGACTGACAGCCGCCTCTCGCTGTGGTGGTGGTGATCACAACACAATCTGAGATGACAGAAGAAAACTGACTGGTAAAACTGTGGTTGGCTCCCATTTAGACAGACAGCCTCTTCGTTTTCGACACTTGCCAAATGATGCTGCTTCACAAGCACCTCTTGCTGTTGTCACAATCAAAGATCTATTAAACAGGCACATTGCCGGACACAAGTGCCACGTATGATTTTAACCCTTTTATACTGACAGGCCTGATGTCGTTTCGTGGATAAAACGATGAGCAGTTGCCTTTTTTTTTAATTTTCACACCAATAAAAATATCTTTTTTTTTTTTTTTTTTTTTTTTTTTTAAGGGTTTCTGATGAGAAATGCCCACCAGCCAGTTTTAGAATGAAAGGCACTGAGAGTTGCAGAGCTACAGAACACACAATGTATTTGTAGGTCTGCAAAATATACAACGACCTGATTGTCCAGCACAAAATAATTAAATACACCGGCAGTCTCCTGTGAAATATTTTCAATTTTATTTTTACGATTTATTTTCTTACTATTTCAAATGTATGGATGTTTCACTTATTTGAAATCCGATAGTATTTCAAATTGGTAGCGATGCCGTGGCTGTTCTCTCACTGCTGAGCTGTTATGCACCTGAAGTTCAATCCTGCTTGCTTGAACATGTTTCACCTCTTGTCCAGGAGGCATTTCCTCTTGGCTAGAAATTGGCCCGTTAGCTAAGCTAGCACACGGTTATGCGGTCTCTCTTTTAAAGCTATAAAGCAACAAAAAATTCTGAACTGCATGTCACAGTGTAAGATATGATATGATGGAGGACCAGAGGAATAACTGAACTCATCTCGAGACAAATGTTGAAACAAGGCGAGAACCATTCAGCATTCGAGGCTGGCAGAGAGTAGAGTCACTACATTAAATTGTAAATCGAGCAAAAGAAAGACTGTCAAAGAAAAGCCAGAAGTGGCAACGGTCGACTGAAGCTGTGCGGGCGAAGATTAAACCCACAGTCGGCCCTGAGCGTTCACAATGGGATGTATGGCTACAGAATTATGGTCAAAGCAAAGAAATAAATAAAAAATTAGCCAAACATACTGCAACACAATATGTAGACTTGCTAATGCTGATTGAAGGGAAGGGTTGAATCCATGGCGTTTTGTCGAAGGACGGCGTGTTTAAAGGGCGGCGGAGTGCGGAGGCATCAGATAAAAAGGGGGCGCTGACGAGCAGCGGCGGCGCGGCTTTGAGGGGGCAGGCGAGGGCAGGCTGAGTGACGGTGACAGGCCGATTCCACCGCTTACCGTGACAATTGTGCGGCTTACTCGCTCGAATTCTTCTTCTCCTTCTCCTTCTCCTTCTTCTGTCGCCTGATGTGGCTCCCCTTCTCTCCTCCCCCACCCCCCCTCCCCCTCCAGCCTCCAGCCTCCGCCCTCGCAGCGGACCATGGACGTTTGTTTATCTTTCTCCACCCTAATTCCACTCGTCACTCCATCGCTCCCGCCAGACAGATCATTAGGATTAGGGCCCCGACTCTGCCTCCACCATCAGATGCTGATCGCCTACCATGGCTGAGTGTGGGAACCAGAAAATGAGCTCCTGACAGATAATAGCCCGCGCTGTACCTTACATCAGAAGAAAGAGATTGAGGGCGAGGGAGAGGCCAAGTGAGATGCGGGGAGAATGCCGTGCAGCCATCCTCGGCCTGGTGTGTTACACTGAGAACGCTGTCGTCCCCTGGAGGGACTCCATTTTGGGGCTGCAGGAGGCCGAGATGGCGTTAAGTGACCTTTGTTTCCACTTTGAAGATTGACTATGATAACATAACCTGAGATCGTCATATTGCCAGCGTTGCTTTATTTTCAGAACAGCAAACAACAATTTTGAGCAATCCTCTTTTATTTATAGAGCGCTAAATCACAACCAAAGTAGGCTCGAAACTCTTTGCCTAGTCAATGAGAGACCGAGTGATAAAACGGTGGCCAGGAAAGACCGCCCACTCCCAGTGGGAAGGAACCTGGAGCAGACCCTGGAGACTGTGTCATGGGTGGAGGACTGAGCATGACGCGCTTCCAGGTAAAGCAAAGCAATATGTAAGTTTGTTCTATTTTTAGCCGACGTTCCCGTTTATTGCACCGTTGAAAGGCGACAAAACAGACCGTGACTGGAACGCAAGAAAACACCAGCTCTCATCCGGATGTCGGGAAGATCTGCTGTGCCCCCATTCAACGCATACTGATTTATACCTCACTTCATGAACCTGTTGTCGGGCAGTTTCTAATGAAACTGAACTAGACTCAAACAAGATTAGTTATTTGCACAAAACCTGAATTATTTACAATGGTCCTTTCCAACTGAACTGTTGAGAGCTGTGGCAGTGATTGCAATAATGTCATTAATGGACTTTCCACTTCTGACTTATCATGCTTATATGCTGTCGAGGTGGTTTAAAAGAGAGGAAACCCCTGCTGTTGACGAGGTAGTTACTGTGCCATGGCGATACTAACTACGTTTGAGGAAATACATCAAGTTCTTGTGGCTACATTAGCCGCAGAAAAAGCAAGAGTTCTGATTTCCTGTTTCAACGTGGTCTCCCAACAAATGACTCATTTCTCACAGCAGTAGTATTGTTAATTCCAACCTGCCCAACAGCACAGGTAATTTTCTCTCCTTTCACTTTCACTTTTTTACAATGAAATTGAAAATTTCGTTTCAATCAAGTGAACCAGCGGGGACTTGGAGTGGGCGAGATTTCTGCACACTGTGGGTTAATGACACTGACATTCATATCTCAAGCACCAATTCTGTTTCAAAAGTTACTAAAGTCAGTTCAAAATTTTCCATCACTACTGGGGAGGATTAAAATATGTTTTCTTTTTTCTTTTTTCAATAGTTGCTTTTGACCTTTAAGTCAGAATGGTTTGCAAAGTTGTCAACACCAGCCAGTAAAGCCTCGGCACTATGCCTGAAGGGCACCACTCCTCAGAGGATCCATGATTATATAAAAAGCAAGCAACAGTATCTGAACCTGATGTGCCCAGAGTGCGACTGCTGGTGCAGAGAAACACTGACACTTTGCAGCAGCATTAGAATTAAGAAAAAGAAAAGAAAAAGAAGGAAGCAGAACAGCAGATAACGACTTTTACAAGGATGAGCCATTTGTTCATCTCTGCGTTCGGGTTTAACGTAATAAAATTAAGAGGCTACAGCAGCACGGGCAGTCGGAACAGGAGCCCGACGCGGGCAATTAACCAGAGAGCTGAACTTGTGTAGATCTGAAGCAGGTCTTTCTGCCAAGTGGCCATGCGTGGATAAAAGTGGCCCGATGGCGGACAGGGGAGCCGAGTGTAATGGCAGGAGCGATTGCATCCTGCAGCTGTGTTGTGCCAGCTGACTAATGTGGCGTCCCTCACCACAGCAGCAGCCCCAGTCACGGACTCATAAGGGCTCTAAAGAGGAAGGTCATCTGTGACGCCGGTCGCACACAGATGAGGTGTTTATGTTCATCTCAACGAGACCAACCATTTGGAGAAGAAGGAGAAGAAAACAACAACAAAAACCAAACATGGGAGGTAGCGTCCCAGCGTCAAACACCAGAGATGCCTGAAACCCACAGGCCTGTCGACGGCACATTGAGTTGGCAAATGTATTTGTCTTGCTTTGGATTCAAACTCAATATTACAGCTGGAGTAACTGCTCAGGGTCTGTAATTACTCACAGATTGCCTGGTCTAAGATGAACTGTGGAGGTGCTCCAGTCAGGCGTCTGGTGTGTCGAGGTGGTGAGAAAGTATACTTGTTGAAGTTCCACGAGCAGAACAGGAAGTGTTTGTACCTTCACCACCATTGGGGGGAAACCCCCCCCCCACTAAAATTACAATACATTGATGTGCTCACACCGTTATCATTCAAGCACCTGGAAAAGGCTCCTGGGGCAGCGCACACATGCACGTGCACGCGCGCAAGGAAAAAGGCTCTCCGCATGCACGTCCGACTACTCCTCCCAAAGTGCTGATGCTCTTAAAGTGGCTGGCTCTGGGGTACAAGGCAGTGACAGTCGCTGTGCTCGGGAGGAGCTTGACATGCTGCTAGTTCTATTGGTGTGTGTGTGTGTGTGTGTGTGTCCATGTTGTGCTCACCAAGTGTCAGCATTCATCAAGTCAGGACAATTTTTTTTCCCCTGCCTACTCCTTCGAGCACAGTTTTGACTCACCAAACCCCACGGTACAAGCATTTGGCCTGTTGCTTTGTTTATTTATTAATTCACTCTTTGTGTGTGTGTGTGTGTGTGTGTGTGTGTGTGTGTGTTCCAGCTGCACTTAGTCAGAGGGCACCTTTTGCACTCTTTTGTTTTTATAAACTCTCTTTCCAAACTGATGGAAATAAAAACAAGACATCCACAGGACGTGGTTGTGCATGGAGGGCTTTAAAAGGCCTGAATGACACCACACAGCTTTTCTAGATTTTAAGATACATTAAGATACATTTGTCTTGTCTTAGATAAAATATTCAGAGCCACCAGAGCTGTAAAGTCCGTTATCTGGCCAGCCGGAGGCGCTGTGTCAATGGCGGGGGTGCCACAGAGAAAATAAATCGTAAAAGTTCTTCATCACAAAAAGAAAGGAAAGGATATTTTTCAATCTTTCACTGTTCCATGGTGGAAAAGCAACGGTGTTGCTTGAAGTCATGCGTCTGCCGCAACATCTGGCAATGGTAAATTGCTTTTGACAAACCCAATTAAAAAGTTTAGTACGGATGAAAAAAAGTTTTTCCCATTGTTATATTGTCATGCAGGCTGCAGGTGTCTATCTCCCAACTTGGTCATTTTAAAAAATGAAGCTTCCACAAAAAAATATCTTGAATTTGTGCTCGATATTTTAGAGATTATTTTAATATTGATGATTACGGGTTAGAATTTTTTCTCTTCTTCTGTCTTTTCTAAAAGTCTCCAGGACGTAAAGGTAGGAAGGGAAGGATTTAGAATACAGAAATGCTCTCTCAGGGATCAATAGCAGGGATCCTGCTGCTCTTCAACTCCTTCCTACCACACAATCCCCTTGCAGACAACCATCCCACCAGCCCCTTTAGCAGTGACCTTCTGCGGCTCGACCCCCTTGTCACTGAGTCAACAGCCTCGTCAGCACTACTGCGATGAGAATTCTTCTCCTCTGCATTATGCAAATCCATGAAAATTCATTTAAATTTCTGGGAATACATTTTCTACCTTTTTCACAAGAATTTGATATTCTGAAAGACTGGGCTTCTGATTCTCTTGCAAAGCTGTAAGGCGTAACCATTGAGATTAAAAAAGAAAAGACGAAATAGTTCACTTGGTGTGCACTCAGTCAAGAACAGATTAAAGTTTTAGCCTGGAATTTGATTAGAAGAATGAATTATTTCACAATATTCAGATTTTTCTACTTTGGAGATGCCGCAGCATTTGCCAGCTCCAATGAAAGATGTGCAAGTCGTGCTCGCCGTCATGATACTGTCACGTCGGTATCTGACTGAGCGCTCGGATAAATGGTCAGCGCTATCGCAGACGTCACCGCTGTGTCTCTGACGGATAATTAGACTCCAGGACGTCGCCTCAGTTCCAGGAGCTCCGCTGACAAATGGCTCTCATATCATCTCGTCACGCCGTGGACACGCAGACGCACGTTTGAGTGACGGCACGGGATTCCGCCCAGCGCCTTTCTCTCTCGGCACATCTGTGGAGCGTCACCCGAGACATCTGCCCGCCGCCGAATTGGTTGGAAAAACACTCTTCGGCCCATCTCAAGTGGCGCTGCTCGACCTGACAGTCCACGCCCCCACACCCCCCCCGTTTCAAGGCTCCTGCAAAGATCACTGCAGTTAGTTTTCAAAGGGTAAGTGTGTAATATTTGGAGATTTCAAGAAGAAGAAGTGCGACATCAAAAGATTGCAGCGCTCTTACGCTCCCTCTCCCGACCTTGGCAGTGAACTATGTTGGCCTGCCCACGCACAAACTCAGCTACCTTATTTACCTCGTGGTCTACTTAAGGAAGCTAGCGTTCAGCCTCAATATGAAACGCGCTGTCGGGCAGGTTGAATTGTCCACACCAGCTTCTTTCAAAATATGGTGGGGAAAGATGGCAGCGAGCTGGGAGCAAGACCATGGCTCTCTGTATATTGTTCTATATATGAGAACTGCGCTATGTGTAGGGAAACCAAATGACCTTTATTGTACGCAGAGTATACACTTTTTTTTTATTAATGTATTTATGGGCAGTATATGAAGCTTATACCAATATAAAAATCGTAAATCAAGCCAAATCTTACACACTGGACCTCAAGGGGCCGGGCTAATGTTTGCTAATGTGCGAGTGCAATGCCGTTCATCAGGGAGTAGAGCGCCGCCTTTCCAGGGCCATGGAAAGGTAAGTGTGCTGTACACAGCCCGAGGGCATCTCTCACTCTCTCAACTTTCAACACACACACACACACACACACACACACACACACACACGTTTGTCTCTCTATCTTTCTGAGGACCTTGCGTCGGCTCTGGCTCATTTTCTATGCCATCTCATCCCAAACCCTTCTCCTGCCTCTGAGCCGAACCTCATGCCATTGCTTCCGAACGTGATCCATCACCTTGAAATGTAATAATAAAGTTGTGAGGACTTGAGGAAATGTCCTCAACATGTGGGTTGAAAACGGGAACACACTCACTCACTCGCTCACTTTGACAACCCTTAGCCAATTAAATTGAGTGGTCAACAGGTCATAACACTTAAAGTCATAACTGCTTGTACTTAAGTGCTTTTAGAGCTTAATACATGTCAATTAATGATCCCCTGCCATGCGTAGTTTGATTTCTAAACACTGTGTGGTTGCTTAAGTTTCATTTTCTTAAAAAAATAAATAAATAAAAATCGTGTCAATTGCTTCAGTGCTGTAGAAATATAATCAACATATCCTGTTGAGAAACGGTCACTGTTGGTGTTTGCTTTTGGTTGCTCAGCCTCACAGTTCACCTCAGTAGTCAGGTGGGACACTCTGCTGACAAGACAGCAGAGATGGCCAGATGAGGATGAGGACAGGCTGATGTGGACCAAAGCAGACCATGAAAGAGACCCCAGGACATGCTGGTAATATATAAACATAAACTTCTCCCATAACTAATGACCAAGGAGAGACTTTAGGAAATTAGAGGATGACCTTTAAAAGAGGGCAATTAACCTTCAGTTTTGAAGCTCTCCGCTGTCACGTTCTCTGAACTTTACATCTGATCGAAGTAGGAAAATCTGTGATGGTGAACTGAAACGCCGATAAAGTTCATCCGAGACTCTAATTTAACCCACTTGCCGCTCAGCCTGCAGTCGATGGAGGCTCCGGTGACGTTTTCTCATCAGAATTCTTCCTCGCTTTCAAGGAAGGCAAAAGAATTCCACCTCATGAACACAAGTTGTTTATGTTGGCTCTCACGAAAACACATCGCGGTAGAATGCAAACTGAACTCTTTGTGAGATCGTACTAGAGCACTGATCCCGTCGAGAGGGGCAAAGTGAATGTTTGGCTCGAAAACATTCAAAATGTAAAGTTTGTTTCACCCCCATCATTTTCCTTCCATCTATTGTTGATGAACTATCGTTACAATGTTTTCATCAGAAATCTCCTGAGAGTGAACTGGTCCTTCTCTCGCTGAACCAGATGTGTAGATATTTGACTGACAAAGCTAAAGCGTGTAGCTATAGCTAAAGTCTTAAATCTGTAACAAACAAACAACAATCCCTCCAATAACTTTGTTTTAGAAATGTGGAAGACAACATCAGCATCAACCACAATGTGAGTTTGATCGTTTGTTTATTTTTTGGGGGGTTTTTATTTCACTCTTTTCTGATGCAACACTCCAAACGGGTGATGGAAACCAAGTCTGATTTCCTGTTCCGCTCACTGCAGACAAACTAGCTGAGATTGAAATAACGGTGGAGGGAACAAAGCCAGCAGTAAAACGCAAAATGCTCAGAGATTTCAAAGCTGGTCGAGTGAAGAGCGGCGATGCCAGGTTTACGCACTGCACACACGTTTTTAGTGAAAGAGCTCAAGCCGGTTCCGATAATGAAGGAAATAAATGCTGGAAACTGTGAAATCGCCGGAATGGTAAATTCAATAAGTAAAGAAGAAAGGAATAGAAAAGTATAAATAAGAGTGTTGTGCGAGCTTAAAGCAAAATCCAACAAAAACAACACGCATGCACCCGCACACACACACACACACACACACACACACACACACACACACACAGAGCATGGCTGTGGGAGAGGAGAGGAGAGGAGAGGGGACAGCCGAATCTGAGCTCAGCTGATGGCACAGGGCAAAAAAAAAAAAAAAAAATATGCGTGCGTGTGTTCGTCAGCATTGTGCATGACAGAAAAGAACGTCTGTGTGTTGCTGCCACTGCAAAAAGCGGTCAAGCTGTTGGTTTTACAAGATAAGCATTTTAGAGGGCTGCTCGTGGCTGAGGTCTCCACACACACACACACACACACACACACACACACACACACACACACACACACACACACACACACACACGCAGAAGCGGAGGCCTCTGAGACGAAGACAGATCTCGCCGCCATACACGCGTGATATGGGACCTGATGTTTCAGCACAGCGCAGGTTTTCCTGTGTTCAGACACCCACATCCTGATATGAACTTTCTGCGCATGTGTGTGTGAGTGTGTATGTGTGTCTGTGTCTGTGTGCCCCACTAGAATTCACACTGACTGAAGCCCACAGAGGGACACATATGGGAAGTGAAGGGTGAGTGCGGGCACAGATCTTCCTCTGCTTCCCCGGCCGCCTGAAGGAGCACCAGCCTCACACGGCTCTATTTTCCTGGGCAGAAGCTCGGCTCGCGCTTTCCTTCAAAGCCGAGCGCAATGAAATAAACCTATTTTCTAAACGTGTCCGGGAAGGATTGGGAATAATAAAAAATAAAAATCACACCTGCGGTTTTAACATGGAGACAGACGTCAGCTCATCGGATTCCTGGAGGAAGCGACTGGACTGAATATGCGGCGAAGTCGAAATGTCACGCTGCGTGATGTTTGTTGCTATTCATAGAAAACAATGCCCCACTGATGTTTTATTACTTGCGTATATTTTTTTTTTTCAGGCAAACACACACACACACACACACACACACACAGGGCACTTCCCACGACAAACTGCATTCAGCAGTGCAAATAAACACACGTGAGGCCATATTAAATGAATTATACATGTAAGTGCATTGCGGATGTGCCGCCTCATTATAAACTGGAGGTTGACAAACTTCATAAATTATGATTTTGCGCAGCCACTTTTAATTGGAGCCCCGGACAATTAAGGCTGCGGCGGGACTCGCAGCGGGCCACCGTGACTCACGCGGCGTCGGAGCCGTCGCTTACGATGCAGTGCAGATTTGTTTAGACGCATCAATATTCATGGCTTCCCTCTCTATTTACCGCCATGAATAAAACATAGCAAAGAAAGAAAAAGTACGTATGTGGCGTGGCGCATCCATACGAGTTTAACACATTTACTTAAGACATGATGTCAGGACTAATGATGCTGCCGGATCAATTTGAGCACAGCGAGTGTCATTAAGTGAGGGGGGGAGGGGCTGACACGCGTGTAATCGACGCTAACCCACACACACGTGACGAGGATCCACGACGTTTGCGTGAGGGAGAAAACTGACGAGTGTGACGGTGCACAGCAACTGACACTGGTGGCCTTTGAGCGAGAAGCAGCTGCCGCTGGACAAGTTGTCAGTCAATGTTCCCCCCCAAAGTAGGTTTTTTTGGGTGGTTCGTAAATGCATTCAATGTGTGTGACCTGGAGCAGCAAGACTGGATTGTGTGTGTGTGTGTGTGTCAGTCACAAGTTAGAAACTAGAAACGCACTAATTGTGGCAAAACGTACATCGTGGTTGCCGCAAAAGCACACAGTCAAGTGACTGGGAGCAACACTTTGACGTCTTGTGTATTTTATCGTCGTCATGGGAAGGTGGAAGTAAGCACAAATACTTTGTTACTGTACTCAGCTGATTTTTCAGGTTCTGTACTTGAGTATTTGTTTTTCTGACAAGTTTTAACTTTGTCTCCCTGCATTTGAACACAACTATCTGGACTGTCTCGTCACTACATTGGAATAACGTGCTTTTTATATTTGTGTTTAAAAGTGTTTCAAGATACAAATTCTAAATTCAAGTCATTCACTTATTTGTAATAGTCGTTGCTTGAAGTGGAGCTATTTGATGTGTTCTATTGTGTAGTTCAAAATAAAAGTGGATTTTTTTTTTATTTTATTATTTTTTTTAGTTATAAAGGAATGTGTCGTTTCATTAACTGTACTTTCCTTCCTTTACTTGAGTCAAGGAATACAAGTATCCCTTGACTTTTATCACAGTATTTTTCCCATAAGTAACCATATTTTCACTTAAGTACAGAACATGAATACTTTTGCCATCCTTGTGTTAAGGATGTGTTCTGGCCACTTGGTAGAAACCTCTTTTTCTATGGGCACTGGGCTTGGGTGGGTTAGTTGGACAGCCAGCGGTTCGACTCATCAGCAGCGGGTGAGAACTAAAACTGAAAACTGTGGCAGCAAAGTGTGACAAGCCTCCGATTAATCACTAGTCAGGAGGGAAATCTTCCACTGCGGTTCTGTCTAATGAGAAAAAAAAGTAACACAACCACGCCGATCGGTGCCACTCTGACTGTCGGCATGACATCACGCACTGAGCATCCTGGCAGCTCTGCTACCCTGGCAACCTGATCGCACCTGTCTGCATCGCTGGAAACAGTGGGTACAACAAAAGTTGCGGTGGATTTAAACGAGTCTGTCAGATTGGCTTTAATGGGATCAAACATCGGCTCAGCCTGCTTTCAACATCCGCCTCTGCAAAACATGGAGCTGAAGGAAGAAGAGAAGGGTTCAGGGGTTCCCTTAATGCCTGAGCTCTGTTTCTTTTTGTGACTGACTGTGCTGACGGTAAAATCTACATATAAAAGAAATCAGCGGGATAGAAATTTTGACCTCGCTTTAAACTATTGTCATAAAAATCCCCAGAAGACTGTTCAAGGCATCTGGCGTCTGAGATTATGTTCGTCAAACCGATTCTCTTCTTCGGAGCAGGTAAGAGCCAAGACGAACGATACTGTGTATTACTGTAGCAGAATACTGCTTGAATAATTACCTCAAGTCAGATTGAGGTCAATGACCTAAACTTTTCAAAAGTGAGCGGGTAATTTAATTAGTGAGGAACAAACTACAGCACAGTTGAGGCGAAAGATCAACCTCAATGTACCAGTAGTGAAAGCAGTTGATGCACCGTTAATGTAACATGTATGGTGTATAATAACATGACCTCAGCTCAGCTGCCCTGAGCTCAGACTCATGTGATTTCCACCTATGATTAATGTGTCATAAATTAAGGGTGTGTCTTTTAGTTTCTGCTAATCAGAGCTTAACGGTATTATTTAAAGTTATCCAGGATAAAAATTGAAATTGTCCAAATTCAAATGTTTGGGAACTAATACTGACCATCAGGAGTGATTTGAGTCCAACACCTGAAGCAGCCTGAAAGAAGGTCCTGTGGCAGTTGTTTGTTTTAAGAACAGTGATTTCCTTTAAAGGGCGATAAGGGGGCAATATAACAAAGAGGTTTTCGAGCTCTCGCTGTTGTCATTCTCCGAGCGAGCACGGGAAATGTCGAATGACGTCGCAAGAGTGTGAATATCGAGCGAGTTACAATTATGCTGGATACAACTCAAACATTTTTTGTTTGGTTTCATCCCTCCAAAGTTGTTTGACATAAAACTAGCCCACTTCCATCTTATAGCCGAGCTCTGCATTGAATGCAGGTCCGTCACTGATAGCGGTCCCCTTTGAAACGCAACTTGCTAAATGATTTGTGGCAGCAACGTGACCCTCGGATTCAGGGTTATAGCTAGTATCATTTTGGCTAACGTGGGCATTCATTTGGGTTATTTGCATTTGTTTTCTGAAGTCGCCGTGCGGTAATTGCTTCTCGCTATTTATAACGGTGGCAGGGCAACTGTTCCGATGGGAGGAGTCGGAGATTCACATACGCTAACATGCATTATAAAACAACAGGGCAGGAAAGGCTGGAAAATCAATAGACTGCCCCAAATGAAATAACACCACCAGAAGGTCATGAAACACTTTTTTATTACCTTGTCTGACAATTATGATGAAAATCGCTTATTCCTCATTTGTGGTTGTTTTTACTTTATTGATTGAAGGCCTCATTTGATTGCATTTCACTATCCAGCAAAGAACTGGCAGGCAAAGCAGGTCGTAGTAGCCTCTTTCCAGAATAATCCCACTGGGTGCGTTTAAAAAACAAACAAACAGACAAAACAAGAACAGAGACCCACTGATTTCCTATCTTGAGTTGATACAATCTATACATTCTATAAACATGACATAACATGAAACTATTATTGCTGGGTGTTGATGTCTCTCAAACCATATCGTGAGTGCCCGGCTACAGGGCGGAACCCTGTCCACAGGCAGAACCAATCAGCAAACACTTCACCTGGTTGGCGTCGCAAATATGGAATCCTCGAGTATCCGTATCCTTGAGTGATATGTCAAACCATTCAATGCACACATGGCCGACAGTGGGACAACAATTTACTCTGGGTTTGTGAGCTGGGGAGATAATTTGCTTTTGTTGCCAAGACAGGATAACCTCAGATATCAGCATTCTCCTTAAAAAAAAAAAACTTTTTTCCTACCTGGGATTTCTCCTATCACCATTCTCTGGTGCAATATGTCTCCTGGTGCCATTTGACAAGGAAAAAAAAAAAAATACAGATGTATATCTGGTTATAGGTAAGCGCCTATCGGGCTCATGCAATATCTGATCTTGAGCCGCGGCGCCGCCTCTCCGTGCGAGCGGAGGCAATAAACGGACGCATGTGGACCGTGGTATCTCTTCCACGTGATGGATGAAGAGATTACCGCCGCTGGCAGGCGCATTCTGCTGCGGCGGGCCGGGCCACGTAAACGTGTGTGTTCTGCAACTGGTGAAATAATGCTCGCTCTCCACGCTGACTGACTGACCTCCAGACTACTTCCTTCTCCCCACCGGCCACACCCATGTTCTCCTGCGGACACATTTGTCTCTTTTAGCTCCTCCTCTCCCTCCGCCGGCGACGATAATTCCTCCATCTTTTTCCTCGCTGCACCGCGCGGCGACACTGACTTGCTAACGGAGGCCACAAGTCTCTCCCTGACAGGCGTCTACCGGCCGGTGACAACCGGGCTTTACTGCAGCACGGGCCATTTAGAAACTAACTAATGAGCTTCATTTTCTGGGTTAGCAGCGTTCACACTCGGCGGGTCTGACTGACTGAAAGGTTCCCAGTTCATTTGCCTGATGGCGATGGAAACGTCACAGAGGCCGACGCGTGGCTGAGCGTGGGCCTCATGGTCTTCTGGGTACGAGTCACGGACAGAGCCAGGTGAGAGTCCAATAAACGACCAACGGCTCGAGGTGGAGAGACGAAGAGTAAACCGAGTCAGACAGACAATGCAAGACCTGTCCAATCAACACCTCAGTGGGATTTTCCTTCTTTTGTCGGCACAGTTCTCAGACTGTCAGGTGGAATGACGTGTGTGCGTGCGTCTACGAATCCACCCACAACTCAGCGGGCTCATTAACCCAACGTTGCACATCCCTCCCTGGAACTCCCAACTAGACAATGAACCCAAGTCCACATTGCTGATGGTACGATTGTGTCTTTCTGCAGGACCCGCGTAACCTTGCGGGAACATGCACCGGCTAATCTAAGCCCAGGAATACCTGCCGCGGCTACAGGTTTCTGCCTGAAATGTGTTGTTGTGGCCACAGCAAAACATCTTCTTTGTGGGTTTGAGTCCTAAAGCAAGAATGGCTTGTGAAGCCTCTCTCAGAGCTAGGAAGCACATCCACGCTTATTGAACATAGATGTTTGGTTAGCATCTCATTGGCTACAACAGGACGTTTTGAAATAAAAGTCTTTAGATGGTTGACGACACACATACGCCGCCTCTGGGCCCGTAGATAAAAGGAAAAGAAAGGTCATTAATCGATTCATCTCGAAAGGTGCCAAATTAAAATTGCCTTCGCTAATTGCTAACACTATTGAGAACTTAATGACTTCACGAATCCCGCCCCAATGTCAGCAAGCCAATCCTTGTGTCTGTTCCCTTCAAGGGTCACCACAACACATTGATTACGTTTGTTTTACTGGAAATGAAATTGAAATCTATTTCTGGGGGAAATGCTGAATCAGTTTAGTGAGCTAACTTTATCAGCAAAAGTGCTTTGGTATGTGAGAAAGAGAGATACTAAAGTTTGGAAGTCACAGTTCCTGGAGCTATTTCCTCACTGGCATAACAGGTGGTGTTTTTGCACCTTCGGAAGTTGCTATTCCGATCCATTTCTGACCCTCGCTGTGGGGATAAATACCACCTTTCATTAAGGTCCCTCTATCTTAAACACACACGCAGACAAAAAATTAGCTTGTGGGTGACTCAAAATGTTCAAGCACTCAAAAGCATTTCTCAGTAGCACTAAAATAACTGCAAACTGAAAATATATGTACATGTTTTGGGGGTTTTAAATAATCAAGATTTTTCTAGAAAAGCTCAAATAAATCTGTCCTGACACACTATGACTAACAAAAACAGAAAAAAAGGAAAGTGCCATTTGGATGGCAGTCAAAAAAGCTGAGTAACAAACCCGAGCAAAACGGAAAAAAAACAAAAAGAGAAAGAAAATGTCAAAACAAAACATGTTCCTTGAGGGCAGCTGCCCTATGACGTGAGGGCAGTGTCAGAAAGCACCCCAGTAATGCAGAGCAGAAGTGACGTGAAACATTTTTTCCTGTTTTCACGGCTCGGCTTTCGACGCGTCTTGCTCCGTAAAAGGTTGTCTCTGTCTGTTCGTGGTTGGACTCGTGGGCTACACGACTCCTGTTGCTCTTGTTAGAAGAGCCTCGTAAAACACTTGTGGGGTTGTTGACTGGCACAGATATCATCGAGTGTTTCTGTTATGGTTGTACCCTCCTTGGGGCTGTGACCTGTTCTTTTAATCAAAGATCAATAGATTCTCCGTCGTCATCTCAGCCCAATTTGCTTGAACAAGGCGCCTGAAACCCCTCTGTTGCTTTTAGACTTACACTGTTTTGCTTTTGTTCCAAACAGGCGAGTTCTTCCAAATTAATTTGCATACTTCCTTTGGGTGACTTTGTCTATGCGCTACTGTAAAAACACACACACAAACACAGGGCTCTCCCTACAGCTTTACTGTGTGTTGCTGCCTCAAGACTCACAGTCGTGCTGCAGATTGCGGCAAAGCATCTTCGAAACTACAACGACAACGACGGAGGTCCCAGTCCCAGGTTGAGTCGGTGCAGCGAGAAGAAAACATGGCAGAGAGCAGCAACGGACGCTCCGTGGACCAGCACCATGTGACTGACAACTATACACAACTCTCCAGGACCACACAGGCAGTCCTGTTGCCAGGCAGAACATATCAAGGCCATTTGTTTCGGTCGCTTCCATTTTCACTGCGGAAGAATGTCTTGAGGGTTGGTACGGAACGGAGCCAAGATTTCCTCTTCTAGCTCGCGTGTTTTGCTCCTGAGCGACTGCCATGTTCACAGACATCCAAAGGAACCCGAGCCAAAGGTGAAACACCTTCTTGCTCGGATCCAGGTGTGTGGGTCCGACCAAACAAGATCGACTTTTTCCTTATGGTACAGTGTGGAAACACACACGTGATCATCCATCACTATTTATGCATTCGTGACCTGCAGAAAACTCACTCTAACCTGAAAGAAGAATTTCAAAGGCTGCACATCATTGTGTCGTCGTCTACAGTCACACGACTGGTGTTCAGAATCAAACCCGGTGGCTGCAATTCATTTCTTCTTTTCCCCCCAAAAAAGCAATCAAAAGTACATAATTCATTGCGGACATCAAGATCAGTCGATGTGTAAAGGAGAGATAGTGGGATGAAAGGAATATATAACTGGTGACTTCACTGCATCACGTGTCAACTTAATATCACCGTGCGGCCGCATCTGTTTCCATAACTACAACGTTATGGCCAGAGGACGGGCAAACTCTCTGTGAGGTGTAGCAATTTATTATCTTTCCCTTGAAGGTAATGAGAGCAGGTGGATGCAGCAAATTAGGTGCACAGGGTTAGTCAGCAGTGGGGCTCTGCCTCAGGGCTAAAGCAGGGTATTAAGCTAAATTATATTTAGACATTTTAGCTTGTCGGCACCCTTTTTGCATGACTCACAGAACGCGATGGTTTGACTTTGACTAAAGTCCCTGCACAGCAGTCACTCTTAGGGTAAAGAATATTCACATTAGGCGAGAAACATGAGGGCAATATATTTTATATTACATGTATCTGTTATATCAGTATTATTATTATTATCATTATTGTTATTATTATTATTATTAGGAGTTGTAGCTTAAAATGATTTTAAGATTTAAATTCAAGCCACCCATTTTCGGCTCAGGTGTCTGCGTGCTGTGTTTGTTTTTTTTCTTTCGGTCTTGAAGATTTAATTATACCAACCTTTAAAGCAAATTGCACAGTTGGTAATTACAGCGATGCCATTTTGATGTGTAAATTGTTCCAGAGTGGAGTGAAGCATCAAAATGTCAGCATCAAACATTAACAAAAGGAACTGCAGCGGTTATAGTAGTAAAGTCAAAGACATCACCCATCCTTCCATTCATCCGTTCATCCTTGTGTATCAACATGAGAGGCAGAACTTGCCTCTGGAAACCAACACGCACGCACACACTCAATCCGAAGCACAGAGGCACACTAATGATGGTCTTACCTTTGTGGCGGAGCGGTGACATCAATGCAGAATGGTAGCATGAAAGGAAGAAGAAGAAGAAGAAGAAAGAGTGCGTTAGATTTTTGATGCATAAATCAAGAGTCCCTCAGTGCCTTCCTGTTCAGTTCGGAGCATGATCCCGGTGTTTCCTTCTGCAGAATACTGCCACACTCATAAAGCATTGTGTCAGAGTGACGGGACAACTCGGGTCAAAATGTTTCTGAGGTCAAACTCGAGGGTCCTCGGAATCAAAGAATTCAACAACAGAACAACCAGACACAACGCTTCTGAGCTGCACGTTTAGCGGATGTCTTGCTTAATTACATGCAGCAGGAGAGAGCAGACGCACACATGGAAATCCCACACCAACCACATGGAATTTGAGTTAATTGAGTCAGGGCTATTGATTTTTTTTGTGTTTGTTTGTTTGTTTGTTTATTTGTTTCTTCTGCAGCGTCCACGTAGACGGTCTAGGAGAAGGGAGCAGCAGAATAATTGTTCATTTCCTCCTTGGCTCTGCTGCTCTGCCCCAGACAGGAAATGCAACAGACAGGGAAACAGGCACACACGGGCCGACGGGAGGATGTGGACAAAGACATACAAGCGGAGAGATTAAAAGGATAATTGTTAATTTCCTCCTGAGGCAGTGCCAGGTTGACGGACACGGAGCAGCACGTGTGGTTGTTTTTTGTTTGGTTTTTTTTTGCGCTCATCTCATCACAGACCCACATACGCCAAGGTGCAGTGGGGATGATGGACGGCTGTTGGGTATTGATGGGTGGTTTATGAGAGCCCCGAACGTCCTAGAGTCATGTAAATTTGTTCGAGTGCTAATATTGCCAAGTCTCGAGTTGCTGCAGTCCGACTTCCTAAAAGACAGAAGTGGGATTCTGGGGATGAGGAATGTGTTTAATAAGTAGGCTCGGTGCATTCTTTTTGTTTGTTTTTAATTTTTTATTGTTTCTTTCCCCTCCTGTTTTCAAATCTTTTCCCTCTTTTTGGTTCTCCATAGTGCAATTCCAGGGTTATGCCTTCGCATAACCGTGATACAGTGCAGAAGCAAGCCCAAGCGCAGCGCTTAGCGGCAGCAGCTGTTTCCTGACTGTCAACAGCAAGTCAACCACTTCACGCTGCACGATTCTTGAAGTACGGCTTTGTCTGGGAAAAAAAAAAATGAATTTTTGTGTCAATTGTGCCACATTTTTAAAGATAGAAAGATAAAGTAAAGCATAAAGTAATCATTCATTCATTCATCTTCTATACCCGCTTATTCCTATTCAGGGTCACGGGGGTCTGCTGGAGCCTCTCCCAGCTGTCTTAGGCTGAAGGCAGGGTGACACCCTGGACAAGTGGCCAGGTCATCGCAGGGCCACATAGACACACACAACCATTCACACTCACATGCACACCTACGGACAATTTAGAGTCTTCAATTGACCTCACATGCATGTTTTTGGGTTCTCCGGAGAACCCGGAGAGAACCCATGCAGACACAGGGAGAACATGCAAACTCCACACGGAAAGGTCCCAGGCGCGGGCCCCGGAATTGAACCCACCACCTTCTTGCTGGGAGGCGGCAGCGCTGACCACTGCGCCACCGTGTCGCCCGCGCAAAGTAATATTCAGGCAAACTTCCTTGAAAGCAGCACCAATGATGTTGCGTTAATACGGCACTCTTTCACTCTTTGGAGGTCTTTTCAGGCCGCCTGAATGTCGGCAAAGGACAAGGTTTTCTGATCCCACTGTGTTTGGTGAGTTTGCTGAGTGGAACGGAAGCGGCCGTATCTACTGCTCTGAAGTGGCCACCAAGCCCAGAGGGCCAGAGAAACTACTGTTCCAACTTCCCTTCTACCCACTTGTCAGAGTTTAGATCCTGTCACGTCAACATGTCAGGGTCCCTGGCGAAAGGTTGCGAGCTGAGTGGACGGCTTCAAGTTGAAGTGAGCACTTTGGAAAAGCATTTAGAGGGAAGGACAGGGGACCGGAGCTGCATGAGCCTGACTGTTGTGATTGGAGTTGAAGTTGTCGGAACGGGAGCGTGGAGGCAAGACCCAGATGCAGAGTACTCAGGATTTTCAAACAAAAAGGTTTCATTTTAAACAACAAACAAAAACTAAACCAAGGGTGGCCCATGAGGGTAACTGTGAACAAAAAACACAGGTGAAAACAATCAAGGGCAGGGCTGAAAATGAGACACAGGTGACAGAAATGAAGAAACGATCACAGGAAGTAAACTTAAAGACGCTGACAACAGACTAAACACATTTCAAAATAAAACAGGAAACACACAACATGGCAACAAGTGGGGCAGACTCCATGTGTTGATGTGTTTTTCAAGAACACTCTTATGAGTACTGATTATTAATGTTATTTGGTATCATTTTAGGCTACTTTTGTGACCGTTTGCACTTGCTTGCGATAATAGTTTGTCTGTTTTGTTTTTTTTTCTTTAAAATAATTGCTCAAATAGGTGGGCACTATTTACATCTCTTTTGGGGAACAAAACAGAAGAGGATTTCACAAGCTTAGCTCGCCAAGCAAGTAATGGGAAAAAGGTCAAGAAAAGAGTGAAAACCTTATAGATGCGGTATATTTCTGTGAGCAGCAGCTGGTTGGTCATTTGTTTTCTTTCATCTCCCCAGGGAAATCTGCAGTTGGGGACGCAGTCAGGAGTTTAACAAATAGCGGCGGCTAATAGAGCTGAGCCCGCATCTTTCACTGAGGGATCTTGTTTTGTTTCCAACTACGCCGGGTGTGTGGGTGTGTGTGTGTGTGGGTGTGTGTGTGTGTGAAAGAGAGAGAGAGCGTGCGTGTGTGTGTGTGTGTGTGTGTGTGTGTGTGAATGGGAAGTCTGTATTTGTTATTGTTTGAAGACATCAAACTGGTCTTGTTCAAAGCACTTTAAGCTACTTTTGAGCCCGTGCATATTGCAGAACCATATGTGCTCGCTAAAGTGGACTTTGCCTTCTAATGCTCCGGTTTTCATGGACTATTTGCATTTCACAAATACATTTCTGCACACACACACGGCGCATGCACACTTACGCACACAGAGATTGCCTTGGAATGATGCAATCAAATGAAATCTCTGTTATTTTTTGGAAGTAACGATTCCGAGGTCCTCCTCACAACAGACGGGTCTATACGGTCCTCGTGTTCTGCTCGGGCAACGGAAAGAATCATCTGATCATTTAAAGATTAGAGATCATTTAAAATACACAGGCTGAGTTGTTTATTATTTTTTTTATTTTTTTTTTTTACTTGCTATCCTTTCTAGTACGAGCAACTGAAAACTATCAGGAGGAAACGCAGCAGTGACGGCTGTAACCTCCCAGCACATTTGAAGTCAACATGAACCAGAATCACCAACTGGGTGGTTACTGCCAACAAGAGCCCTTTCTCCCAAGAGGAGACACAGGTGAGCTGGATCAAAACTTCACAATCAACTCAGCCAACTTGGTCCACATCACATTTTGCCAAACAGGAAGTTTGAATATACTTGAAGATTCATTTTGATTTGATTTGATTTGATTTGATTTATTTTGAACATGTAAGAAAGGAAAGAAAATTAAAAAAGGATACAAAACCAAAACACACAAAAGAAAATAAAAATTAAAAAAAAATATATACATAAAACAGCAAGGTAAGAATAAATAAGCAAACACCGGTGAAAAATACAAGTGAATAGTATTGCTCCTGTTCCAAAAGTTAAGTTCAGGCAACTGGACTGGGTTTTATATCTCGACGGCATTTCAAGAAAGGCTTCTTCAATTCTGAGGACCGTGCTGGTGAGCCCTGCACTGGACCCCCTGCAGTTCAATAACTGCACTATAAAAAAGAGATTAGGTCTTATATTTTTGTGTTATTATCCCTTTTTCCCTCCTGCACTTAAATGCTGCTGTAATTAGGCAAATTTCCTGAGTGTGGGATTAATAAAGTATTCTCATTCATACTCAATGAGTTATTAAGAGGATTTATTATCAGTGGATCCTCACTGAATCTCATCACTACAAGGCACACACTATTCTACCACACCTCAGCATGAACACCACCTTAATAATAGCAATCTCAACCCCTCTCTTTGTCTTCTTTCCACTTTCACAAACAGTGTAAGGCGTTGGTGAAACATGCCGACAGTGATGGCAGTCAACTTTACCGTACTCGGCAGCTGCGTGCCGTAAAAGACAAAGAGTTAGGGGAGGTCACTGGCACAGCCAGAGAATTCACTGTTCAAAACTGAGATTGAGTCAACAGACACAGAACTGAGTCTGCACGCAGTTGGACGGACCAGTCGACCAGCACGCCAACCAATGAGAGGAGTGAAGTGCGTGATGCAGGCAGCGCGGCGGGCGGCCCAGGATGGCCTCAAGCCTGTCCCACACGAGAAGATGCGTGGCTGCGATTGGCTTCGGTGCTGCCCCACATTACAATCTCATTACAATCCATTTGTTGTGACAAGACTGTGTCAAAGCTCCGCCGCGCCTGGTTCCCCCCCCCCGAAGACGGGAGATAAAACTTGCTGATGCACAACTCAAGCATTTTACTTTCCTCCAAGGACGACACTCTTCGCCCTTTACTTCTGAGCCGGAGCGCGCTTGCATAAATGTGGAGGTGTTTATTAACGGTGTCAAGATCAACGCCAGCCTCAAATCAATAGCAACCTGAGAACCAGGACACCGGCTGCCTATAGACTGGCCGACATTAATCTCTCTCATACATCTCATCGCTGCGAAATTGACCTCATGTTGTTTTCTCTTGAGTCTTGAGATTGGAGTTCTATTATTCCTCATCTCGCTTTCTCTGTTGTTTTCATATCATGCTTCCACTGGAGGGGACGCAACCTTGGACCTCCAGCGCGAGGACATCCCTGTCTGTCATTTCCACGGCTCCTAATATCTGGTGGACCTCGTCATTTTCTGGGTGAAATGGCAGTGAGAGTCACCCCCAATAACTCTGTTCCTCTGCTCCTCTCACGCTCACTGCCGCTCCACCACGTAGTCAGCACTCGGGAACAACTTCAACCACTCTTTGGTTTTCTTAAGGGACTCCTGATGTCCTTTTTTTTGGGAAGGGCTTCTGTGTAATCAAATACTGACCACAGGCCAAGGAGAGGGATAAACTATGTGCCAAGCACATACAGATTGGTACAAAAAAATTGTCATAGCATGATTTCTTTATTAGCAACACAAGTGCGTATTTAATATTTGAATGGCTGTGTTTTTCCATGACGAAGGTGGGCCGGCAGCTCGCTCCCATTCGACTTTGAACAGACTGTTGATTCTTCCAGCGTCTTGTCCGAACAATCAGGGCTCTCTCTCCCCTCCCCCCCACCCCCCAACCAACACCCAAAAGACCAATAATGGCGTTGAGCCCTGGACTTAAACGTGAGCCTCCCCATCTATCAACTGACCCACCCGCGTCTTTGAAAAATGCCTCCCTGCCAGTGATGGATCAGCCAGCTGGAACTGTGATTAATCAGTCTGGTTGTATGCCCCCCCCTCCCCCGACCGTAGCCGGAGTATGCATGCTGTGCAAAGACAACTTACATTGTGGTTGGAGTTACCTGTACAAAATGCCTGAGACTTCCGACCTCCTGGAAGCAGGACTATCAGTTACAGTTACAGCTGTGTGGATTTCAGCGCAAGGTCCTGTGCAAAAAAATCCGCCAAGTCCCCGAGTGATCTCAGAGGCGAGTGGCTGCATCTGCTCTTTTTGCTGCGTTGTTCTGTTAATGGAGTGTAAACTGTGAGCCCGTAACAGGACAGTGATGTAATGGGACGCGCTGAGTGTGCAGCACCTGGCTTTTGATCCGACACTCTCTTTTTCTCTCACAGCTGAACAACAGACACGACTTTGGCCCATTAGTGGCTCCACATCCACATCTTGACAACTAGGATCGGCTGTGGCATGTGTGGTCAGTTCATCCAGATATCTACCACACTGTGATAGATAGACTCTGTGATAGATGAATGTAGTCATCCCCGAGGGAAATTCTGAAATCCCAGCAGTATCCACAAATGATGGATGTACGAGTCATGCAATATCTTCGAATACTACTAGCGCTAATAACTAATAATAATGTATTACCCTGATTGATTGTGCACATTATTTTTGCAGGGCTTTAAACGTAAAACAGGGGTCATAATGTTCCAAATGTTTGAATTACTCTTTGACAAAGCGTTAAAATGCACAACTCTTGGACTTCAGGGGGAAATCCACCTCCAGCTCCGGCCTCAATTAAGGCCACAATCTGCTCGATTCATCTTTGAGTTGTTGTTGATGTTGTTGTTTAATTAAATATGTCTTAACTGAAGCCAAGACAAAAGCCCAACAGGCTTCAAAAGATTCATTATGAGTGATTTTGTTCTAGTCCAATAATTTCCTGCGGGGTCCGAGGTCAATACTAATCAGCGGTCTCCATTCGTTATGGAGGCTGTCATTATGATGAGGTAGTCTCATTCTTCGGCACCTCACGATGCACCAGACAGCCTGCAAGTGGAACGGCACATATTAATCACCAACCATGCAATCAAAGAATGCATTGAGATAGGACAGGTGCCATTTCTGCTGAGACAAGAGAAAACAGGTTTCTTTTGGGGGGCTCCTGCAGAGAATGCCAAGTTTTGCTGCTGAACGGGTCGGGTCGCTCTACGAGTCATCAGCATGGAGGAAACGCTCACTGAGAGAGAGATGAACAATGTTTGTCAATCAGATAAAAAAAAAAGAAAAAGGGAGCAGCGCCGAGAATCACCTCTCCACTTTTTTGACAGTATGTGAGTTTTGCAAGATAAGATGGATATCTTGGTGTGACCCAGCTGCTTGTTGCCTCGCCAACAGTGAAGCAGATCAAAACACAGACGCAACACAAGCGCGATGGGCCTCCTGATAATCAATAAATCATCAAGACCAGATGGTTTGTTAGCCTGTCTTTCTGTTTGTTTTACCCTGAAAGAGCACTAGACCAATATCTGTCTGCAGTGCTCACTGAATGTCAAGTCCATGAATTGATCCTGTGTCATATTTAACTGAATCGTTCCTATTCCATGGGCTGTGACACTCCATGTTTGGCAGTATGTTTTCCATGTCTCTGATTGACTTTTCAGCTTGAATAATACAAAAGAGACTCAATAACGCTCAATAAATGAGTGTCAGAGACCAATAGGAAGTGGATCTACAGGGAGGTATTGGTTGGTTGCAGACTGACCTCACTCATTACCCTCACATTGCACGTCCAGTAAGGACTGATATACACTATGTACAGCAACTCAAACAATACAGCAAACAGCAACAACTGTTTCACCCAGATAACAACTGTGTCTAAAAGTGTCTTGGCCAGTTCACTTATTGTTCCAGCTGCAACACCACCTCAGCACAGCAAGGCAGACTGTTTATGTTGTTGTTTCTTCACTTTCTTAAACTTTCAATACATTTCCAATTGATACTGTAACATGAAGGAACTGAATGCCAAATCCTGACAGCGGACCAGCGCATTTTTAGCCGACACTAACCAAAATTCCAAAAGAAGAACAAAGTCCTTTGCCGAGACCTGTGCAACCTCATTATCTCACATCGCACTTCATCTACCTGGCAATAACTGCCACAACACACACACAGCTAAACTGCTTGCTTGGGGTCGGAGCTTCCGACTTACCCAAATCCATCATACCCAATTCATCAGCCGATCCCGGTTCCAGCACTGGGACTCGTCTGCAGCGTGGCTTTCAATGTAACCCGGCAGCCGAGGCCTACGCAGCTCGGGGGCCCACACATAAACTTTCTGCGGATTGTGCAGGTGAGCTTCATCCGGTGGTTCAAAAGCTTCTCTCCTCTTTTTTTTCCCAGAGATAGAGTGGATTCACTCACTGCCGGGGTACAGCTGACTCATGCGGCCCAAAGGACTCCAGATCCTAAAATATTTAGAGAGGGATCCAGAGGATTCGTCTCTGTGGCCGAGCAGATTTAAGCCCTTTCAATGCAATAAAAGCTGATCCCATGCCGCGCCTCAGACATATATAACCATCTGGTTGCATCTGGCCACACAAACAACACTGTACTTCCAGCACGCGCGTGGCGGAGGACTTTATTTGATTTATTTACTTTACAAAGCGACACACAGGCAGCGCTAGAAAACCACTGACTTCCACCGAAGGTTGTCTTGGGAAGCCCGCAGCTCCCTTTTTGCTGTGCGAGTGCTCAGACGCGATAAGTATGTGTGTGAGTGAAGGCTTTTTGCCACATATATAATGGTAAATGGAGGGATAATCGCTGAAAGGGAAAGGGAGGTGATGTCCTGGGGGAGCGCCGGGGAAAACACTGTGAAATGGATGTGCTCGCCAGGAGAAATGACCTCCCCACCTCTCCCCCCTTTTCCTCCGCCCCTCCTCGGCTCTCAGACAAAATGTTTCCCTCTTAACTGTGCAATCTCCCCGTGTCCCCGGCCCTACATCATTGTCTCCGTGAGCCCGCTCACTCGCTCTCGCCGGCCTCTCTTTCCCTCACCGGAGCTCTCCATCAAATTGTTGTGGAGACGCAGCGCTCTACACATTTCATACTTGTTTAATCTTTGAAGAAACCCGCCTCCCAAGCAGGAGAACCTTGAGGACAGTGCTCGTGATTTTTTTTTTTTTTTTTATGGGAGGAAAGTGGTTGAAGGAAAATGCTTGGACGCCTGCAGGTGCCGTTCACATGAAGACATGGACTGATCATATTGCTTCAATAGCACTGTAATTGGGTAAGGGTGAGAAAATCAAGCACTCCCTTTGATTGGGACAAATCTACAGGTACATCTAGATGTAAAAATGAATATATATATCGGTCTTGAAAAAAACACATATCGTGCACCCCTAAAGAAAACCATTTTCCGCCAACACATACTTCACGTTAATGTCAGACTGGCATTCAAGACGCTCAAACTTTGGTTTTGTTTGTTTTTTAATTGCTAGTTTTTACTGTTTTGGGGGTAAAAAAACAACAACAAAATGTTCACTGTGATCTGCAATCTGGCAGCGCTTCTATTCCCATGTTCGGGAAAGGAAAAAAAGAAAGCCAGACCATTGGTGGACTTTGCATTAGTTAGCATTCAGCGAAAGTCTTGTCCTCCCATTATCACCAGCCACAATGTATCATTCAGTCATGGCTGTAATTGCTGCTGTTGATTTGTGGACGGGAGCCGCGATGCTGAATATGCAGCAGTCTGACGATAAGGCCGTATTCAAATTTTTTGAAATGATCAATTTCCTCCAGCACAACCGAACGGACATGAGAGCACATGACGGCCAGCGTGTAGACACACACGCACGCACGCACGCACACACACACCTCGACTCTCAGGAGGTATCAGAAGGGCAATAATTGAATGATGCTATGTTAATGTTTCTGAAGTGCCGTCACTTTGTCTTGTTGTCATTCCCAGTGTTTACACACAGTCAAGTATTACATCACTGTAATACATCAGCCTAGCTCGTGCCTTACATATTGAATTCCACACATTCCAGTGACATGAATAAATAATGAAAAAAGTAAGAAAAATCACACGAGCTGTCGAGCTGTAATTGACAACAGTAATCCAGAAGATTATGTTTTTATCCCCGCAGATTTATATTTGAATCTTTCCCCCCTTAAGTAAAACATGTACGACCACAAAGGCTCCGTGCGTCCGGGGCTCCGGTTAAATGGTTTTGGTGGTGCTCGAGCGGTCCGAGGTTTTCTTCCCCCGTGCAAAAGCCAGTCAATTCCGGCAGCCCTCTTAAGCAGCGTTTCATATTCATAACATGCCTCCCATCTGGCTGCAGGGTGCTAACCGATTGAAATATCACACAGTCTACTCTAATCGCATTACTCTGTTCATAGAGCATTCACGCCAGGCAGCCAGCGAGCGGCTCCAGCCGTTTGATGTTCTGCAGCCACTGACTGCGGGGCAGGCAGCCTTTTGACTGACGTGCGTGAGCGACGGCGCGTTTAGCGGCCCGACAAGTGCGCCGTTTGACCTACGCAACCAAAAGTTCAGGTAGCAGCCAGGCCGGCTTGATTGGCAGACGTCTCGCCTCCGCCACGGCGCTAACAAGCCGGCTGCGCCGACGCGGCTTCCGCTGCGAGCGCGGCGGCAACTTTCGCACGCGAACCCCCGCGTGTCTCTATTTATACACCCCGCTCAAAACCCCAGTAGTACAGCGGATGTCTTACGGAACTCGCAGTTTTTCTCAAGTATATTGTATTAAAGTGCGTAATTCTGTAAGAATGAGATTTACAAAGAGGTAAATCTTCAGTACATATCAGTCACAGTCGAGGGATTAAAGGAATTAAAGACGTTGATCTGTGTCTGTGATTCATCTCACAGCAGCTGCGATGCTAAAATTACAAAAAAAAAAAACAGCACATAGCGAATAAGAAGTTAAAAGCGCACGTTCAGCAGGCTCGGTGGTTCTGAGAGCGTGCGGGCGCGCCGCGACATTAGCACCTCGTCTGCAAACGGTACTCCGCCATGTCTTGGTATTTCTTAGGCTTGACGGGCAAATCCTCCGTTGCCTAGATCTTTACAGCGCAGAATTAGACTAATCCTTACATATCCTTCAGTGTAAGTGATAGTGCATGTAATCCAGAATTCTGCTTTATCAGTGCCAAGCGAAGACTTGCATTCTCGTCCTACCAGGGCTTCGTCTCAGATGAAAGGAATTTCTAATCCATGACTTGGCCATCTAGTTCGCTGTTGTGTTCAGAGGCAAGCAAACAAAACAAAACAAAGAAGAAAAAAAAACAAAACAGCATTATCACTGATGCACACATCCGGCTGTCCAGTCCCAACTAATTTGGCAGCTGGAACCCATGACGACACTGGAAGTGCAAGTGAAGAGAATCGAAGACAAAAATGGCATAAAGTGGGTATTTTTTATCTTATTTTCATGCTCACCAGTTTTGCATTGGCAGAGCAGACCATGTTGTGTTGAAAATATGGTGACATGAACAGACAATTGAAAGTGCAGCAGCAGCAGCACAAAGGAACAATCTTTTGTTTTGCACAGATTGACCAAAATTGCGCTTTTCTAATGAGCTCTATTTCCCAGGAACCATAAAAGGCCTTTTTTTAATCAGCTTCCTGGAATATGGAGTAAACAAGGCTATATATGGTGCCAGAGTGTGTGTGCGAGCGTCTTTTCACAACGCATCACAAGGCTAATCAAATTTTCCATCAGGAACAATTTAACAGTGAATTTAATTGTACTGTATGTGTGCATGTTTTGTTGGTTAACCACAAAAAAACAAACCCATATAAGCTGAACCATAATGACGAAGAACCTAAGCATTACTATACATACACATACTCATACACGGTACATTTAATAAATAATAAATTTGATCAGATGAACAAAACAATATGAAAGTGTCGTGCAGTTTGTTGTGCTCCTGCTAAAGGGTGATAAACTTATTTTTCCAAGACTGGTATTTAAATATCACAGGGATTTTAGGGAGGAATCTGCAATAGACACATATAAAATCTAAACACACACACACACACACACACACACACACAGTTAAGGCTAATATATTTATATTCCTGTTTCTGCATCTTAAGAAACTCTTCCTTTGTTAAGTGTCCTGCACCCTTGATAAAGTCATTTAGCATTAGAAAAGAGCACAGATGCGCTCATATGAGTACATGTATAGTAGCATGGTGAGAAATCACCGCGTGATTGGACGGAAATAAAAACCGGTTGGGCCGAGCGAGTGAAGTGATTTTGTTCGGCATGGCGCAATTACAATAATCATAGCGATAATTCATAAAAAGTCATGTGACTATATGGTTCCGGGAACCCAGGACACTCGCACATGAAGGCGGCCAAGAATTACGTCGGTTGAAGCCCATTGGTTCTGAAACTATATGCTCGTGGTCATATATAATCAGGAACGAGCAGCTCATTGATTTTTACTACTCTGAAGAAATTAGAGGGCCATTTCATTATAATCAAATTTACTAACCATATTTTGCAGTGTGACATGAATGTGTGCCAGCCGGCGAAGGCACTTCCAACCATTCCCACTGTAATCTGTCAGTGACTTTACCTGCGAGGGTTAATATTCCATGGTAAAGCGAGTATTGGTCAGAGAATAAACTATCCAGCAAATGACACAAACTGCTTGGACATGCTTTTACCGTTTGTAGTTTGTTGGAATTTACCGCTTTGCGGTGGTCCATTTACCCAAAGTCCCACCCATGTATCATCCCTCCAGCTATATCCATGTTTCAATCCATCTATTTATCCTTCCATCCATGAATCCGTCTGCACATCCTCTGACTCTCCAGGCGAGATCTCCATTTCCCAAGTTGCTGGATCGAAAACGCTAGCTAGCACACTTTCGCACACAACTACAGGAAGGAAGTCAAATGTGGATTAAATCCACGTCAGGGACAGAGAGAGAGAGAGAGGGAGAGAGAGAGAGAGAGAGAGAGAGAGAGAGAGAGAGAGAGTTTTGACAGACAATTAAGCCATTATTCCAGTGGCTCTCAGCCTCCCTGCCCTCTGCTCATTTTCTATGTATGAAAAGAAAAATGACTAAAGACCCCGATCATAATCCAGACAGGTTCATTTAAGTAAATCAATATTTTCCCATCATGCAAACACACGCGCTCGCTCTCCCTTGCACGCACACACAGACGCGCACACATTGAGAATCCCTACGTGGAGGAAGGACTAACTATCAAATAATGTGCCTGTGCACCCAGGAGATCTATGAAGCCAGTCCGTGCGCGTGCTTGCTTGTGTATTGATTCAGACTGCACCACTCTAAGGTCTAAACGGGTAATTGCCATTTAACCATAAGTCATAACTGAAGGACACTGTGGGGAACCGTCACAAATGGGCCGAGGAAAATAAAGGAGAGAAACGAGAGAGGGGCGACGTGAGGAAACAAGACAGCAGCGATTGTGACAACAGCAAGAGGAAGAAAAGAGGCCGACAATAATCCAGGGTCATGTGTTCGCTCTGTCTCGGGGTTGATGAAAATTTATATGAAAAAGGGAGGGAGGGATAGACATCATCTGCATAGGAGACAAAGACGGGAAGGACGCGTTATTTGCACGAGGTCATATTCCTTTTCATGCCTTTGTTCTGCTCGCTTTGTTCTAGTTCCACGATCCGCTTCTGTTCAAACGCGCTTGGAGAAACAAGCAAACACGTGTCAAAAACTGGGGTGACGCCCGCCACCTCGTCGTCCCCCCCCCCCAAGACCGCCGTCTGCGATCGCTCCGGAACAGGACCGTAACAAGTCTCGGCAGCCCATTAGCGGTGGGAGGGTGAGAAAAGCCCCTGAATCACCGCCGCCCAGACACGCAGTCCGCCCCTGCATTGATGCAATGATGTATGACGGCTGCTGGTAGCTGAAGAGCAGCACAGATTGACCTTCAAGCCTTCGACCACGGCTCGCTCACTGGGTAAAAGGTGCTCCGCAGCGCTGACTTTGCAGAAGCTACTCAAAGGGGGAAAAAAAGACTTTTAGATTTTCCTTGCACTGCTTGGATTATGTGATAAGCCTCTACTTTGGCTGCCGTGTCACACCTGCACTTAGGTTGCATCCACAGCGAGCTGAACAGGTTCATATGCACTTTGGCCATTCTCCTGACAGCCAAACAGCAGGCATGCCTGTGAGCCGTAAATATCACTCGTGTTTGCAAATGCTAACGCACAGGAACTCTGCATCTTTAGAAAATGAACTTCCAAGCATTCTGCCCTGTGTACAATCAATTACGCACAATTCAATTCTATAGAGGAGAACACAATCAAGCTAAGCTGCATTTTATTTTGCAGATTCATGCAGACAATGATAATTGGGGAGGACAAACTAATGTCTCTTCAATAAGGGATTGAATGGATGTATGTCGCTTTATGTCGCACTTTGTAGCAAAGTGATATTATTTTGAAATGTTAACTTTAACACGCGTTGCAACATTTTCAGCCGGTCTGACAAAGGTTGCAATCTTGAGAATTCCGTAAGCATTAGGTCACCACTTGCGGTGAGCAAAATGTATCTGTCAATGGCGACCAATGGCAACCACAGCAACCACACATACAAATGATTATGTTGAACACTCAAGTCTCACAAGGACAGGGACAGGGTGTGGGTCCCCATTGCAATACAATTGAATACAAAATAGTTTTCATAAACGTTGCTCAGCCACAAAAGAAATTCATGAAGTTATCATTCAGCTGGCGGCGATAGCTAATTATAAAACGTATAATGTTAATTGTGGGGAGGTTAGGTAGCAACAATTAATCAGCCCTGCCTGTCTGTTGTGGTGGTGACAGCCAAGGTTCATTTCACAGGATCACAATTATTTTTCAGAAAATTGTTTCTCTAAAAGTCCCAGATTGAAGTTGACCTTCTCTACAGACACAGCCAACACAGCCTCACACTGTTTTCCCTCTCCACTGTGTCACTGGTGTGGCATGTAGTGTTGAGAGTTTTCCTGATTGTCATCATCAGGTTTTGAAATTCTACTGACAACCCTGGGTGGGAAAATAGTAATTAGAGGAGTAAAACGGTTCAAATTTAAAAGGTGTCCCTCAGCGTAACGTGTAATCAGGTCCAGATTCGGGACTCGCACAGTAGACTTTCAATATGCTGTGTATTGAACAAGGTCATGCTTCAAAATTTGTAGCCACTCTAGTAACAATTTGCATAATCTCCCCAAAAATTTGCCAAAAAAAAAAAAAAAAGAATAGAACCTATCCTGAGTCTTTCCCCCTTGAAAAGATAAAGGATTTTTTTAATTGAACTCTTTCGTTTGAGCGTTGTGACTTTGGTTCACAAGTAGCCTCATCCTCCTATGGGGGTATCAGATAAGGGGGGGAAATCATTAAATAGGACTCAGGCCCTTTACGCCCATCCCAGAGATAAATGCTGCAGCTTGGTGGGAAGGGGTGACAAGGGAGCAGGAGTGCTGGAGACTGGCCCCGCGGCAACAATCTCCGCAATGTTGGAAAGTTTCTCCAGGCCACGAGCGAGTCGGCGCACACTGGCTTTTTGGCCGCTCTGGCCTCTTTTTTAGCATTTTAAATGAATCCAAAGGCCGGGCCCGGGTTATGAATCAAGAGGCAGCGAGGATGGCTGGGGGTAGTGGCTGGCTTGCAGGGTGCGTGAGCCCTGAATGGAGGGCCGATATGGGAGCTTCTCCATATTTATTGGGAAGCAAAAAAAACGAGACACCATGAAACGGGGCAAGTTAGAACATTTTGCTCTCCCCGTCTTCCCGGTGCACAGAAACACAAATGACAAACCCAAAGCGAGCCTTTTCTGTGGAACCGGATCAAAAGATGTTTTTTTTTCCACCAACCTTTGCGTGAGGCTGAGGGGGAAGAAAAAACCCCAGAAAACATTAATTTTCTATAAATTAAAGAACAGCACATTACAATGTTGAGTCAGCGAGACACAAAAGTCCGACTTTAATTGCCCCGAGCAGCGCCACTGGCCCCTGGACCCCTTCCGCCGGTGGAAGAATTTGGACACTTCGTGGTAATTACAAGTCAGACTGGCAGCATCAAAGGTAAATTACCGCCTGCAAAAAGGTTCTTACAGCTGGTTAATGTAGTGTTTTAATGAACACTAAAGGCGCAGAGGGGATCTCGCTGGCGCGCAATGTATCCCCCTCCCCACCCCCAGCAGGAGGGGAAACTCTTTCAGCTGGCTAATTCTCTTAAGTGTGCGTTTGAGGCGTTTTTCCAATGTGGGGAGCAAACTGTTTACACTGGCTTCGCCGCAGGATCCGCTCCCATTAGGAAGCGCCGCGGTCGCGTAAAGGGAGGCGCCATCGCCAGCGGAGGGACCCGTTCGGCCGTTCGTCCGCAACGATTCAGCCAGCGTATTTTCATTTATATACATTATTTCTTTTTTTTCGTGCATGTAGCGGTAAGGTCCTGCAGCAAGGCCAAGCAAAGCGCCTCCGGTGCCCGTGGTGGAAACTGAGCATCTTGCTCAAGGACACTTCAGCGGCCTAAGTGTGACAGTGCTTAGTTCCACCTGCTGCCTTGTAATTATCTCAACACCTGACAGAGCATGAAAAGTCATATCTGTCAGCTTATTAGCGGGGCTCTCCTCCATTATCTCCTCAAACACCCCTCGGCCCTCAGCTACCGCCCCGCCCCCTCCTCAGCCCCGCTCCCACTCCCGGCGCTCATCCCACCGCACAGTCATTGCGCTAAATTCGTGTTCTACTAATCATCTGTTGAGTCGGGTCTGGTGTCAGTCTGAGCGCGCACGTTCAAGGAGCTTCCTTGTTACATTCAATAAATATTCTCTTGACGAGAGCGGCCCCAGGCGAGCGCTCTCTCTTTTGCGTTCGCCCCTTGTTCGTTTCTTCCTTTTGTCTGGCGTGCGCAGACGCATTCCTGACGATGGCTGAGCCGAGCTGTCAGGCGTTTCAGAGTTCTATAGGTGGAAAGACTCGGAAAAAAAAACAATAAACGCAACTTCTTTCAGGCGAAAGCCGTCAAAACGACACATCTCACACACGTCCAGTAAAGAGAGACTATTTGAAGTGCATGTTTGCCGTAGCTGATTATACCCTTGTGAAAGAAATGTTGGATTAAAAAAATCATAATCTTATGCAATAAAAAAACTGTCACTTTAGCTCTGCCGCCAGACATCCAGCGGTAACATATTCTGTTTTAAAGGTTAGTGTGTAATATTTGTAGAGTTTGCGAGGAAACAGCGACATTAAGTGGTCACATTTTACATTGCAGCGCTCCTTCAATTCCTCTCCCTCTCCCGAGTATGCCAGTGAACTACAATGGCCTGCGCACAAACCTGGATACCTCGTCCACCTTCTTCTTCGTTGGTTTATTTAAGTACCTAAATACGAAAAACGTTGTCACACGGGCTGGATTGTCCACACCAGGCTTCCTTACTAACATGACAGGGCAGGATGGCAGCTAACCGAGAGCAAGACCCTTGCTATATATGTATATATATATATATATGTTTTTTTTATAAATAAATAAGAACCAATCCATGGGTAGGAAGAACAAATTACTTTTATTGTACTGCAAGTATACACATGTATTATGTATCTATTTTATTATGTATTTATGGGCAATATATGAAGCTTTTACCAATACAAAAATCTTTAATCAGGCCATATCATAGCAGTTTGAGTGCACACCTGCCGCCATAAAAAAAAAATAAAAAAATAGTGCGTCTCTCCCACTTTCCCTTTATGTTATTCTTGTGGAGGAAACCTCTTCACCAAATTGAATCCACTATCTAACAGGCCCATCTACTGCTCCGTAGCTACAGCCTACTGCGTGGCGGTCATGGATGAATGTTCCCGTGGGGATCCCGCCTCTTGCGCTGTTCCACCTGTGCATCTTAGCAGGGGTGCTGCAGCTTTTTGATGTTTGTGAATGTCTGCCGTGCATGGACCCCCCAGTGTTCCCCAGGAGAGGAAGCTGCCCAGGACGTCCAGGATTAGAAAAGGAATGGGTAAGAAAGGAGACGCAGCTGTGCGCCAGGCCACAACGGCAATCACTTTCTGGAACAAACTAGCTGGTAACTGTATGTGGTACTAAGAACACATCGTGTCACAGCTGTTACCACGGCAACTGGAGTAGCTCCACCTTCGCCCCCGAAGGCGCTGGACTAGGCTCCAGCACCACTGGCGCCCCTGAGCGAAGGAGAAGCGGTAATCGAAAAAGGAGACGAGATAATAATGTGAAAGAAATATTGATTTAGCTCTCCTTTAAAATACAAATGACTCTCGAGGCCTTCTGAGAGAGTGTCTGCCTTGAGACTGGGGCTCCTGGGTTACATCCCCAGTCAGTCATACCAAAAATCAAATTGTGTTACAACGACATGAGAGAACTACCGGGACTCAATTCACTGTGGCGTGGCCCTGAAGGGGAAAAAGCCAAAAGGAATTCCTTTAGCTAATGAGGTGGTTTCAAAAAGATGAGTCGTGGACTAAGATGGTCATAGGCATCTCTTAAGAGTCCGAGGCAACGGCGGTGGTGTCTGCTGGCAACAGTTCGCTGTTGTGATGATTCTTCGCCGTCTGGCCGTTGCTGTGTCCTGGTGCCCTGCTCACTGTCATTATTGGATGTGTTCCTTTGGAAAATATTGGCTGGATTACCGCCAACGTGCTTTCAAAACACAATCTGCTCCACCTGTGGAGACGTGGCCTTATGTCACATGTTGTTGGGCCACCTCTGTTAAACCACCAGCGTCAAGGTTTCTCAACAGTGCGCTCTCTCCCCCTTTTATATGCTGCAACTGCTTTTTAGTTAAATGATATTAGTCAATTATTAATGTAGTGGTCACAGTTATATTGCTCTGTTTGTGTTATTATCGCCTTGGGCAACAGAAGAGGACCGTTAGCAAGGCAAAACTGCTTGTTTCAGTCTCAAGACCACACACACACACACACACACACACACACACACACACACACACACAGCGACTGTCTCTGCGGTCATTTTCACTGATGAATACAGGAGAAAACAAGGAGCATAGTGAATAGATAAATTGTTGCATGTCTATAACAGTGACTGGGTCTGTTTGAGGTTTTCCAGTGAAACGTTCGAGTGCAGTGCTACAAAGAGGGAGCAGCCAGGCCATAACACTGGAGAGTGAGGGATGGACCCTGACTGAAGAGAAATAAACAGCTTTCCCTTGGTTCAGCAGTTCCGCTGTGAGATTGGCCTTTGGTCCACTAAACATCTCCAGGATGTTCTGCGTTTTATGAGCAGAGTTGGAGAAAGTACTTTCCCCCCCGAACGCTGGAAAGTTTAGAGATAATGCATAATTAAAAGACCCTTTGCAGTGTTCAGGTGAATGTGTTTTCTTTGTTCGCAAGTGTGCGTGTGTGTGTGTGTGTGTGTGTGTGCCTCAGAGAGTAAAGTGCATGTTTGCAAAACTTCATCTTAAAATTCACCTCAAACCCAGAGTTCATGAATTGTGAAGTTTAAAGGATGGGGAGGGGGGGGGGAGGGGGGGTCCTGGTAACAACAACAGAACGTAACTGGAAAGGGACACAACAGCACTTTGCCACCTCACCTCTTCTTATGCGACGGCCCAAAAGGCACAAAACAAACTGGGAAAAAAAACAACAACAACCCAAAGACGTCGCAAGCCCTTCCCTGAAAATCAAACTCACTTTTTGATTAAAGATTCAAAGATTTCCTTGGGAGCTTGGCTATCACATCTCTTTCATCTTGAAGCCGAGGCCCATATTAGATTCATTAATGGCGGAGGCGGCCGCTCTCCCCAGCAGACAGACGGAGGAGGGATGGACGGATGGACAGGCGGACGTGCCGCCTGAATAGAGCGCACACAAAAGGTTGCAAAGCAACACTGGTCGTTGTCTCCTCGCGCTCCAGAGTGCCTGTCTGACGGCGGCCTCGCCGCATCTGAAAGTCCCTGCAAGTACGGCACCCGTCGTGATGTCATGTGACCGAGATCTCATTGTCGGCGCTGCGGAGGCTGTTGCCATGGTTCTCGCTTCTAAGGGCTGTTGTCTCACAACAGAGGGAGGGTAGAGAAAACACAGTGTACACAGTGACTCATCCCCAGAACAGCATTTTTCCTGGTAAAAGTCATACAGTCTGACAGCATGTGGGCACGTGCGTGCGCGTGCGTCTCTCTGTGTGTGTGTTTGCGCACTTGTGTGTTGCATCTCCTCCGCTAATGTCTTTGTGCGTCCGTGTGTGCCCCCTGTGTGCGTCTGTCTCCGTCAGCCCACCAAGATAAAAGCACGTCAGCGCTGCGCCCAAGACAACAAAAAGAAAAGAGAAAAGAAACGGCGCGGAGGAGGGTGGGAGCAAGCACACAGGGCAACCGATCGGCGGCACCGGCGGAGCGGCGAGGGGGAGGAATCAAGAGAGGCGGGGGAGACGGGACAGAGGGGAAAGGGAAAGAAAGCAGGTCAGAAGCGCAGAGAGAGGACGGGATGAAAGCACATGGAGCCACGGAGACGGAGACAAAGCAGCAAACAAAAGAGAATAGAAGAGCGCCGACCCTGATGGGGACCTCCGGTGCATCCACACCGCCTCCAACGCAACAGAGCTAAAACCACTGAGTGGCAGGCAGAGAGCTGCCAACCCGCCGGCAGGACATTCAGTGGTGCAGAGGACGTCTTGGCAGCACCGGGCTATTGATCGCCAGCCAGGAATATGCCATTTACACACTGACCTGTAGGAGGTCCAGGCCAGGCCAAGCCAGGCCAGGCCAGGGTTGGACCCCCACAAGTTGGGTCAGCGACTGGAAGGGCCAGTCAGTCAGCTGTGCGCCTTGGCTGCACGGATGTTCAACATCCCTCAGTTGATGTTTCTATATTTCTGGCTGAGCGACCACGTCTGGAGTTTGCACAGACGTCGATCACGGACGCAGATTCGTCAGTTGAGCTTTGTCAGGCAAGCAAAGGTTTGTGGTGCGTCGTCGCTGTCAAAGTTGAGGTAAAGGTATGAAAGATATCCAAAGGAAAAAAGTGAAACTGCACTGGATTCAATCAATTTTATCTGACTGAGTGTCGTTTTCAATTTTCACGTTTTCTCGTTGTACTTTTATGTCTTTCCACGACAGTGTGAGAAGTGTTTGCATTTTTGCTTCTTTTTTTTTTTTTTTTACTTCTTCGAAATAAATTATATTAAACTAAGGATTAGAAAAAGGAAATGCACTACAACTATGGAAAAGTACAGATAGTGATGAATAACAAATTATAAAGCCTCCTTCATGGTGATCCACTTGCAAAAAAGCATGTACACACATACGCACACATATATATGTACACATATATACATATATATACACACCCACACCCGCATGCATGCACAAACACGTGTGTGTGTTTGTGTGTGTGTGTGTGTGTGTAAAAACTCCATGATCAGTGGCAGATTTTGCCCCAGACGGCAACTGTTGGTGCGGGGTTACTAAGTGTCAGCAGTGAGAGGTGCCAACACAGTCAAGTGTTGCTCTAACCTGCTCCAATCGTGTGTGCAGGACCAGAGCTCCGGTGAGCAGGAGTTATCGCACAAACCTCTGCCAAGGCGACGCGTGCCAGCCGAGCAGAGGGCGAGTGCAGCGTGGCGGAGCGAGAGACGGCGCCGAGCGTCTCCACGAGCCATGAACAGCTTAACCTCCGCCACCGAGGCGCCGCTGGAGGAGGCGGAGGCCCGGCGATCGGTGCACGGAAAGACGTCCCGGCCGGCACCTTGTAAGGAGAGGACTCCCCGAGGTGGCAACCGAGTCTTTCTGCTGGTCTGCAGGTGTGAAGCAGTTGTGTTGACGAGTGTGAAGATCCACAACTGTGTTGCATTGCCACTGTAACGCTCAGGGTTTTACGTCCAATGCGTCTCCAATGTTGCCGCTCACCTTCTCTAATTATCGGTAAAGCTGCGAGCAGCGTTGACAGGGGAGCTGTCAAGCCCCCCCCCCCGTAACTCTTTCCTATTGGCTGGTGTAAAACAAGGCTTCCTATTGGCTCCTACAAAACAAGGCTTCCTATTGGTGCGTACCAGCCTTTTGCCAGGTTCAGCCCCAAATAAACAAGAGGTGGAATTTGTGAGGTTAAAACTAACCACGATAATCAACTAGAGTCGCAATATGATTGTATAAAGGTTTGACACCAGGCTTGGACTTTCTCTCCAGGTTCACTTTAGACTGTCTTTCTTTCAGAGGTTTTTCACTGCCAAAAAAGAAATTACAGAGTCAATCCTAAGTGAGTAAAATCGACGTGAAGCAACCAAAAAAAGGCTGTTTTTTTGTGTTTATGTAGTAAAATTAGATATGGAAGACAGACAAATTCTGTCAACTATGCTTTAAATTTCCACCATCTCAATTTACGCTTTAACGCTGCGCCACTTCATGCCAGACTCTTTGCTGTTGCTACAGAAACACAAAGAGTCTGTGGTGGACGAGGCTTCAAGTGCAGCCGTTTTAGCAAAGAGGCTCCAAATTTCCAAAAAACAGGATCTTGGTGCTTATCTTCAAAGTGGTAGAATGGAGGACCAGAGGTCACGGTGATCCTGACATTTAAACCTCTGACAGCTGGAATGAGCAGCTAATCTGCGCTACCTGAGCCTCAAGACACCCCATTCCTACTTTTTTTTTTTTTTTTTTTTATATTGAGATAAATTCTCCAACAAGGGAAGCTTGGACCAAACTTTAACATGGTGCCTCGAGCGGGCGGCTACAGTTGGTGGGGAAGAATAACACAGCATCAGAGAAACTCAATGCAAGACAAGAGTGAATAGAGACGCCCACTGCCGGCGACTTTGCTGCGGCTTGACCGGGTGGTGAGGAAAGGTCATAAAGCCTCAGTCTGGCACCAGTTTTCTGTGTGCCAGCCGAGGATTAACCACGGCCTCAGTTTGTGTTTACCGAGTCAACATTAGCAGAGGAGCCTCACAGCCCTCACAGCTCCAGTCTGCAAGCGGAGTTGGCATCGTGTTTGAGCAACAGGCATCTGAAGTGCGTCACCCTGTGCAAGGGGGACATCAGTAAAGCAAATCTCATCTTCTGGGGTATGTATGTAATGGAGGAGGCCGATGGAAACACAGAAGAAGTGTGAAGGGGATGGATTTGATGGATCCAGAGGCTAGGCCTGGATTTAACACTGATTTTTTTTTTGTACAGATCTTTTCACTTGAAAACAAAGAAAGTCAGCTCGCACAGGATTTCACCCTCCAGCAGGCAAACAATCCGGGCTGTGCCCAGTTGTGTCAGTTAGCTGCGGCTGGCAGAGCTGAACTCAGGTATTGCGTTTGCCTTCCGCCATTGTTGGCAGAAATTGCAATCTAAGATGAAAGACCACCAAGCTGATGAGCTTTGCTGTCCCACCAGTTCACAGAAAGCCGTCGATGCATGGAACTGTAATGAGATGGATGGATTCTATGAGTCAGAACAAGGCCAATGTGACAAAGACAAGACAGAGTTTTGTTTTAACACACAAATTAACTTTTACCTGTGACTGTAGTTTGGTGCTGTAAGATTGATTCTGGTCAGGTCTGTATTTCCTGGCTCATTTTATGTTTGTCATTAAACAGAAAGTGGGTTCCAGTCTGGTCCAGACTTTGCTATTCTGCCCGGTCTGAAGACAGTGGGCGGGTCTAGCGAGGGTCTCATTGGGTAGAAGTGAATCCTGCACTGTTGCATAATTCTGTCACGGATGTCATTAGCTTATTTTACACGGTGCTTTATAGTGGAACCGCTACATATTTATTCCCATTTCCACTTCCCTCTTAATAGGTCCCCCAGAGAAACCGTTTGCGTCCTCTGGATCCATTTGCACCTTAAACAAAATGCTAAATTTCACCAGCGGCTGATCAATAAAGCAATTTCAATGAAATCAATACGGTGAAAGTACATTGAAATGACGGCAGCTGCATGATCTGGTTGATTTGCTTCAACCAAAGCGCATTTTATCTCAATGGAAACATAAAAAAAAAAAAAAAAATCCTTGCAGAGACTTTGGTATACAGTATCAAAAATAAAGGTGCAATGCAGTAAACTATGCTGCCCAGGTGTTCACCTTATTGAGTTTTCCACCTGTCTTGGTGTCTCCCTCGGCAGTCAAATTAGCAAGAAGCTCGGGGCCATTGTGCCACGCCGAGTCCTCCATCATTAACCTTTGACACACACACACACACACACACACACACACACACACACACACACACACACACACACACACAGATGCGCCACGCTGCGATCCCAATAACGAGAAGCGTGTTGACCTCTGATTATCGTCGCGGGTGTCTCGCCAGCGGTCGCCAGCTAACAGTCACTTAACATTTCCCCGACTGGAGAAGAGAGGATATTTGAATTTGATTAGCATCTTATAAGATAAGGACGAGGAAACATCCTCCTGCAACGGCAGCGAGTCTCACCTTCTATCGCCATAGGTTGCCAAAGTAACACGGTTAAATTATGCATGCAGCAAAGAGTCCTACTGCTTGGTGGCCACCCATGTTTTTTTGGAGGAAGACAGAAACAACTGTTTCTGCATTAAGACTGCAACATGCAAAAGAAAACTTTTGCCCCCACTGTTCTGGCCAGGTCAAAACTGAGTGTTTCAAGCAAGATTCAACAAAGCACATTGAAACCACTTACACACACACACACACACACACAAATATATATGCATGCACTGTATATATTTGTCGATATTAATACAGTGAGAGGTACAAACTTGTGCTGCATAACTGGAAAGTATATCAATTGACACTGATTGGGCAACAGTTGGGATGAGAGACGGAAGCGATGCATCCGGCGAGGCGGCGCCGCTGTCACACACATCCATCAGATCCCGGTGGGCGGAAATGTGAGTGCCGTGGGTGTCCACATGTTTGCCTGGAAGCTCAGCCTAGTGTTTGTGTGTGCGTGTGTGCGTGTGTGTGCGTGGGTAGGCCCACGCCTGGATGTGTTTGCGCACAAACGGGTGGCCTGCCAAGCTCTGCACCTTTCATCAGCAGGCCATTTCTCCATCTGACTGTCCATCTGCCCGCTTGTCTCGCTTACTCTGCATATGTGGGTGTGTATAACTGGGTCTTTGCATATTTAAACGGCACACTCGCAGAGGGAAAAGCAAGAAAGGAAAAAAAGGAAAAAAAATCACGCCATATTGGGATACTTGGGTTCGGGCGGAAGCATCTTGCGCGGGTCAGAGCGTGCCTGAAAGTTTCTTTCTTCGTCTGTCAAATCTGAAATGGTTGTGAATGCTGCAGAACTTTCCCACAGTCCGGGGACATGGAGTGTCAGGTCGATTGGTGACTCCACATTGTCCCTTGTTTTTCAATGTGATTACTTGTTTGTCCCGGCCCTGCGATGAACTGGCAACAGGTCCAGGATGTACCCCGTCTCTCACCGGATGTCTGCTGGGAGCGGCTCCAGCGCCCCCTGCCCCCTCCCCCGTGGTCCTGCAGACAATGGCTAGACTGATATAGGTTGTGGGTTTTAATAATAAAGAGAGTCTTTCAGGATTTAGAACTGTGTGGGTAGCTGTTCAATAGTGGATTAACATCAGAGTGCAAGAGAAATGTTTTTCTGCGTGGTCCGTTAAGTTTCACTAACAATTCAGAAGTTTGGAAGGAAGGCCGGAAAGAGAGCTAGTGCGTGTGCGTGTCTGTGTGTGTGTGTGTGTGTGTGTGTGTGTGTGTGTGTGTGTGTGTTTGGGCAAGCAGCGATCGCTCTAATAAGCCAGTGAGGGGGCAAAAAAAGAAGACGTCTAATCTCTCCCACTGCCTTGGTGTCATTTCTTTTCAAATCTCTACAGCTGTGGATGATTTCCCGTCTATACACAGAGAGCCACGCACACGCACACGCACACACACACACACACACACACACACACACATCCAAAATGCAAGGTTTTACCCAAAAGGCCTGATCGTCTCTATTTCGGAATATAATTTGAATCCCTTCGTTTTCGATCCACTCAACGGCCACTTTATTAAGTATACCTTGGCTATACAGTAGCTCAGGAGGTTGGCGGTTCAAATCCAGCTGTTGTATCCTTGGGCAAGACACTTAATCCTAAATTGCTCCTAATGGGGCAGGCAGCGCTTTGCATGGCAGCAGCCACCCATTGGTGTATGAGTGTGTGAGTGAATGGGTGAATGAGAGGCCATTGTAAAGTGCATTGGGGTACCACTATAGAAGTGGAGTCCATTTACCTCACTCATACCAAGATCCTAATAAAGTGGTTATTTGAATGAAAGTTGCCTTTCTGCGGCTTTTCCAGTCTGCTCATTCTCAACAGCTGAACATTCTTTTTCACACAGCTGTCACTCACTGGATAGTTTCTCCTCTTGGGAGCATTTTCTATAACGCTAGATAGGGTTGCAATGTGGAGAAAATCCCCGTAGATCAGCAGTTGTTGGTCCAATACTGGGACCAGCAGCCTGTCTGGCACCAACAACCGCGTTCATCACGTTCAAAGTCATTTCAATCCACTTTCTTCCCCGTCCTCATGCTCCGTTAGAACTTCAGCAAGTCGTCTTTACCACGTCCACATGCCTGAATGCACTAAGCAGCTGGATGTACATTTGTACCTCTTTTTCCCCACATTCAAAGTCTGTAATGTCACAGGAATATACGTACCATAAACATGTGGAACTCATTGCAACTTCAATGTGTGTTTTTTCTTTCCTTTTAATGATAATGATACGCTGTTGGAGGAGGGTAGAATCTACATCCAAATTGGACAGCCTTTAATAAATCCCTGCAGCACTGATTGCAAAAGTAATGAGGGGATAATTATGGCTCATCACAGTAGCTATAAACTAAAAAAAAAGGGAGATTTCCAGGCAAAATTCCAGCATAAGAAAGCTGTGAGATACTTGGCTTCACCACAAGTAGTGGTGCTGACTTGATCAAGATTCCTCCGCTGTCCAGGTATTAGTATCATGAAGAAGCAGCACCAAGGCAAATGGACTGCGCCGTGTTGTCGAGCGCGCGGCCATCGTTGCCGTCTGAATGTTCCTGAATGTCGAGGCTCCTCAGCTGTTCCTGCTCAGGATACATCAGCGTCAGAAGGCATCTGCGTCACTCGCAGGGCACTCTGGGATTCACCCGCCTCACCCCTCGCTGCCTGCCTCAGCAGAACTCTGAGTCAAACAGCAACCAGCCGCTCGCACGCACTCCCCCCCCCCCCCCCCCCCGCCTCCTTATTTGCTTTAAATAAAACAAACAAACAAACCTGGTTATGCAAAATAAAAGAAATAAAAAAAATAAAGTAAATCACTCATCTTCGTATTAAGGCTAAATTCTGCGATGCGAGAATCTTAGAAATGAAACTATTTCAGCCAGTATATCCATCTCTCTATATCTTATTATTATTTCCCCAGTTTATTTGGAGACGAGCAGTTTTCCAGGACGGCTCAGTGTGACACGGGGCCGACCAGATGCACTCACGCGCTGTATGTTGGTGAGATGCCGATGTTGTGCTGCTTAGGAACGCCCCAAGTCCAGTGAATCGTGTGGTTATCACAAATAGAGCAGGGATTAAACGGATGTAAGAGCCACAAGCACGTCTCAGCCCGGCTCAGCGGCTTCACAGTCGGGGCAGAATGCATATTACTGTCCCTTGGTCACGATAATCCATCGTTGCCAAAGGAGAATATATATATATATTTTTTTTTAATGCCCAGATACAGTTAGTATTTAACTCAAATCACACTAAAGATAAGGTCATGTTTTTGTTACTGCACATGAAGCTTTGCTGTCTTCATCTTTGATTGAACCCAGACTGTGGCTGTCAGCAATCTCATGTCAATATCATATTAAACTAAATGTTCTATTTATTTTTCAATAGTGAGCTACTGTTGGACCATCTTTGGTGTGAAACGATCAAATACCATCCGCTTTAGATTGTGGGTTCTATTTTTCGATGTGACATTATGCCTTGGGTTGTTATTTTAAAAGGATGATGATGACATCAGAGGAGGCCTCGGGCTGCATGTAGCAACACTCAACTGTTGTTTCAAACTCATAACAACCGCAAATCAAACATAAAACTGTCACATATGTCACGCTAAAAAAAACATACATCGTCCATTATTGGTCATTTTTCAATTATGGCACTTATTTAGTGCCGCCCAGTGCTTATTTTCTTTTAAATGTACCTTGAGGTTGTTCAGTGAATACATGATGACCACACTTCATTTTTCAGCTCTCAGATCGTATGGCAAGAGAGAGACGTCTGGCTAACGTTTAGCATAAAAAAATTAAAAGGACGCGCTACCGATAATAATCGCTAATTAAATTCCCTGCCAGTGAATTTAATAACAGATTTTAATCGATTTAATCGCGCCGCCTTATTCCATACGTAACCTGCGGCCGCATACAGTCACACCGCCACGCGCACGCACGCACGCACGCACGCACGCACGCACGCACGCCGCCACTGCATGGGCGACGGCGCTACGTGTGGGTCACAACAAGAAGTCAACGCGGCACATAAATCAACTTCAAGTCCAATACATTTAAGTGTTATCGCATCAAGTGGAAACACAGAGACAATAATACAGCGGCTGCAGGGGATGCTTTACCCAGGCCCCCCCCTTTCTTTTTTTCATTAAGCGTCAGAGATTTTTCTTCCCAACACTACCCCCCTCCACTCCCCCGCCCCCAACCCCAAACCCCAAACCCATAGGCACTTTAAATGGACGCCTCCCGAAGATGGCGAGCGCACGGTCAGACGCGTTCAAACAAACCATATGCTTGTGCACGCAGCAGACATACGGACAGCATGACACGGACGGCGTTACTCAGAGACACACACACACACACACACTTAACCTTCGGGGTCTTGGGAGAAAATATGATTTTTCTTGTCATATGTGCGAACAACGTGCCCGACGGCTCTGGAGCACAGCGAGGCCGGTCAAGAGTCAGCGCTTGCTGTCGGGATCCCGGAGAAGATCCAGCATCCGTCCAGCTCTGGTTCTCAAGTCATGAATGATTCCCAGAGTTCACATGGAATACAGGGAGGCAGGTCCATTTGTTGGTTTGCTGTCAATGATTAAAAACAAGCAGCTCTGCGACCGACTCGTTTGGTTGAGTTCAGGTACAGCCAAGAAAAGGTGGCGACTATGCAGTTAACGGCCACAGCGGCACATTCTGCAGCCATCCGCTGCAACTGTTAAACCTCAGGCCCTGAGGCTGTGCTGACAACACATTTTCAAACACCTCAACTGCTCCTCAGCCCAGTTGACTACTGGCCTACGTCTCCACTGGGGCAGCAGCGCCAAACCCCATAAGTTCATCCTGGAAAAACTGGGAGTTTTCAGGCTAGTCTGGTTTATATCGCTCACATTTTTACTGTTTTCAACTGTTTGTTGTTTTTTTTTTCTATGGTTTGGACTTTTTTTTTTTTTTGCTCCCTCTGCCCCTCCCAAGACAAACTGCACGTAAAGCCTCTGGGCGAGCAGCAGTCTGCAGCGCTGGCACGAAAGGAACAGTGAAGGCATCAGCGAAGACAGTAATTGCTACTAATAATATCAATTATATCAAGCTGACGAAAGAGGGGCTGAGGTGGACGCCGTTCTGCTTGTTTAAAGCACATTTTAATTCAAATTGTAAATGTTGAAATAATCCATAGAGCCATCAGCTCTTGGAGGGGAAATACAGGAGGAGACAAATCAATTAGGTGATGCAACGGCTTCTCTAATGGTCCAAACCAACGTGCTTGGCTCCTTTGCATCTTGTCACTGCTTAAATTCAAGCAGCAAGACGAACACAAGCGTCACACAAGAGCCTCCAGATCCCTGTTCAGCAGCATGACAATCAGCGCTCCGGCGCTACAGGTTCTGCTGAATGGAACCTTTGAGAACGCGTTCTTGTTGCTGACGCCTGATAAATAGGACCGAGACCGTGGCCTTCATGTCTCCAGCACAGCAGCGGGCTCAGTGAAGCTGTACATTTCAGACCGATACACATGCAGGCAGGGAGATAATCAATGCAATATTATGAGGAAATGTGGACGGACGCACGTAGCTAATGGTGACAGCATCTTGAGCAGTTTGCTTTCTCACATTGGAGGGAACGTTTAAAGAGACGGACAGCGTGGAGACTTGAGACAGGAGTTTGGAAAAAAGTTGAGAAGCTGATTTATATTCGCAAAGAAAGGGAGCAAATGGAAGATGGAAAAGTCTCGAGTTGGTCTGAGAACAGTGCAGTGCGTAGGCCATAAATTAGGACGCAAAACTCTTTTTTGACTTTATGGCAATTGTGAGAATTTATCATCTCTAAATCAGTCAGGCTGCAGCGACGGGTGGAAAGTTTCCTCCGAGCCAAGCAGGAATATAAGACAAATGAGACACACAGATAAAGGAGAACTGAGTCACACCTACAGTTGCCTGGAAAGCTTTGAGGCGTTTGGAGGTGTGCACTCCTCGCTGGCACTGCTACTACTGAGTGCAAAGCAGTCACACTGCTTGATTAATAAGCTGATGAGGATCAATCTCCTCAGTAAAAACACAACTTCTTTTGCTCAAATGGCTGAAAGCTTTCTGCATTAAACAGAAATGATCAAAGTGATAATTGCACCTCATTAGAAATCAGGTGAGAATCACAATCAGCTGCAACTGAGTGAAGCTTATGGATGTTTATTTTTCAATCCTGTTCAAACTGACTCCGCGTCCTCTCAATTTGGAGACAGATTGTTTTTTTTTGTCTATTTTTCTTTTTTTTTTCTGGGTAAAGCTCGAGAACACGGCCGCAGGGCTTCCACTCGTTTATTTTTAGCTTCGCTAAGATGCTCTGCAGGCTGAGATCATCCATCACGTTTGGAAGTAAAAAGAGATTTTGGGGGAAAAAAACAACAACAAAACAACAACAAATGAGTGCGTCCATTAAGGTCCGCGTCCTGAGACCGAACCCTGCCGCTGCGGCCGCGACACAAATCCTCCAGTGCGCCGTGAGAGCCCGTAACACGGCTTTCCACTTCTGTTCCACACAAAGTTTTCAGGACGCCTGCGTCGCCGAGAGATGAATCAAAGCCGCGCGCCGCGCCGCTCCGCCATTGATTTCCCACCAGGACGGCCACGTGCACCCGGCTGCGTGCACGTGGTCGATCATCTCGGACGTGCGCGCGGCGTGACGGACGGCTAGCAGGCTGCGCGCTAAAGGGCTGCAGATTGGAGGGCTGCTTGAAATATGGATGTATTGACGTTTTTAATCAAAGATGAGCCGTTGTGGCGCATTAAAAAAACATAAAGTTTTCCTTCACCCCAAAAAAAACCAAAACAAGACAGGAGTTCAAATCCTGGAAGAAGGATACGGGTTTCTGTACGGGCGGGGCCCAGAACCTAAATGAAAGAAAAAAAGAAACATCCTAATGAGGTTTTCGAGTATGATTTTATCAATTCATCCGCTGCTTTGCCCCACTTCTACTGTTCTTATTCTCTTTCTGGCAGCGCCTCCTGCTCCCCCCCCGCCCCCTCCAACCTCCACCCTCGGCGAGCTGGTGCATCGCTTTTTCTTTTTTTTTTTTCTCCCAGAGAGATCAAAGAGTTGTCACTCTGCAGACGTTTTTTTTTTTTTTCCCCTTCCCGCTGGGTTAAAAAAAAAGAAGAAAAAAACGACTTGATTGTCTGTGTCTGACGGCTTCATTGATCCCCACAAAGGAAGCAGAGGAAGAAAAGGGGGGGGGGGGAGAGAGAGAGAGCCCTTCTACTGTGGGCACAACAGACCTCCAACAGGTCAACGACCCACTTGTTAAAATTACGGCTCTGGAAGGGTTGGCCCGCGGCGCCGGGGAAGGCAGGAAACAGACGGCGGCGTAATTTGCGGCGCTGATCAGCCAACTGTCGCGCCGGTTGCTACGGAGAAATCCCGGCAGGAGAGAGGAAGGAGACGACTTCCGGTCAACTGAAGGTGACTCCCTGTGACGCAGGGAGGGAAAAAGTAAAGTGGACTTTGATTTGTGTGTTTATGTAGTTCATGCAAAGCAGTGAACGGGAGGAAGAGGGGAGGAAGAGGGGAGGGAAGGAAACAAAAAACAAAAAAATCAGTCTGGGACGAGGATGAAAAGGATCGGAAAAAAATCAGCACTCTATATTCATACATTTTTCCACGACTCTTGGGGTACTCGTTGGTTTCTTTCCCGTGGTGATGTGAATTCTGCTTTACAGTTCGCTTTGGTTTGTTGTGCTGTGTGCCGGGATGAGCCGCGCTAAGTCTTTCATTTATTTATTTATTTATTTTATTTATAAAAAAAAAAAAAATGTGCCCCTTCTATTCCAGAAGTCGAAGGGTTGAAAGGCAGCGTCTGGAAATTGGAAGTCATGCCTCCTAATCCCCCCCGAGCAGTGAATACACAGAGGACAGTCTGGAGACACATACGCTGGCACACACGTGCAACCACACAACACGATCAGGGTGCAAAAAAAAAGAAAAGAAAAGACTTGTACCAGCATAGACACATCCGGGCAGGACTAATTCAAACAAAAGGATTAAGCGCACCAGCGGCAACACACACACACACACACACACACACAATCTGATTACAGAGGAAGCTGTGGATTTGTGTGCATCATGATTTAGAAAATCAAAACACATTCGCTGAAAATGAATCGGCCATGAGGGGGGGGGGGGAAGCCATTGTACAAACAAACATTTGAAAGAGTTGTCGTCACTGCCCCTAGTGGTGATAAAGAATATTGGAGCCATCAATGTTAACCTTACAGGTGCGACATGTGGCAGCCCGCTAATCCTCCCCTGCACTCAGAACCTCAACCCCCCCTCCCGCCACCAATATAAACAATGCCGTACGTGGCGAGCAGACAGCGTGCAATGCTAACGCTACCATCGCTGGCTAGCTGGACGTTAAAACAGTGATAAATGTGTTCTGCTTAATCTGCTGCTGATATGATACATTCACAAATAAATAAATAAATAAATAAATCACCTTCTGGGCAGCTGTAGATGGAGATGCAATACAGCTGACTCAACACAGAGGGAGCCACTGTTTCTGCCAATGATAATTACTCGCAGAAGACAACAACGGCTCTTTAAGAAAATGAAACATGTTTTTTTTTTTACTTTTTTCAATTTAATTACATTCCATGCCAAAAGACGCCCGAGACGTGAGGGGAGGGACAAAGGCTTGACGTCAGGAGGCGGAGGAGCAGCGCGGCAGGACGGCGGGAGAGGAGAGTGGAGACAGAGTGAGAATGAAACACAGGGAGGCGAGAGGAGGAGAAACATTGGCTTTCCTGCACGTGCACGCACACACACACGCACACACACACACACACACACACAGACACACACTCAGACACACTCACACACACAGAGGCCTTATTGTGTTTTAATGCAGTTTAATGGGGGCCTTTCTCTGGGCTTTGGAGCAGCGCCGTCGAGTCATTGCTATGCTGTACGCACCACCTCTCGGAGCGGAGCCGCGGAATTGAGCGAGAGACAGCGAGGATAAAGGAGGCGGGGGGGGGAGGGATGGAGGGAGGGGAGGAGGGAGCGATGGGGGAAGAGGGGTGTGCAGCTCACGAGTGCCTGCTCCCGTCCTTGACGTGTCACGGGCGCTCCCGTCTTTCCCCGTCTCGTGGCCGACCTTTGTCGGCCGCCGGGACTTCTCGGGTGGCCTCGGCTGTTTCCATCCCGGGAGTTTAAATAACGCCTGCTGCTCGCCACGTCTGGACACCCGCCTGACTGTATGGGAGGGACCGGATACTGGATAACACCGGAGGTGAGCCATGATTGGAGCGCGAGTGCGGCACCGACGGCACCTCGCTAGTAAACTGTAGCCACGCCTCCAACTCGATGGAGATTTTTACTTGAAATTTAACCACACAACAAAATTATAATTAGGCCCTATTTGAGAAATTTTACTCGCAATTTACACCAACGAAACCAGTTTCATCAATTTTGTCATTGTTAACGGAATCCACAACCGAGCTCTTCGCAGTCGTTTTTGGCGGCCCCTGTTGGTCAAATGACACAATACAGTGTTTTTGGTACTGTTGCGTCGGTCTCATTTTTGTACTAGAAGTTCTGCCAATATTTACGTACCGAGAATGGGTCCAATATGTGCTTTGCTTCTTGGCTCACAGTGTCTTTTGTTGTGCTTGATGCAGAAGAAACAAAAAAATCTAATTTTAATTTGAATTTTCACACCAACCCATTTGGCACCAAACAAGCGAGCCGCTTCCAAAGTCACATCTGCAATTCCTAAACATGAACAGACCGTGAGTGAAGAAAAACCCCCACAGTGCGTGGATGGTAACGCGCGCACACAGGGGCGTCTTCCTTCCTCGGAGCCGCCGGCTCTCCACCTGTTACACCTCCAATGGGGCCAGAACAGTTCTGCCTGCACAGTAGGCAGCTTCACCTACATGCTCAGGTCCGAGCTCATACACAGTGAGGGCAACAATGACAGCCAGAGGTGGCGCATCGCACTCACGCAATCAGCGCCAGACATGTTTCATCAGCTTTGGCTTTTGGCTGTGAGGGCAGCCAAGTGGGGGAGGGAGTGGAAGGGGCGGGGGCGGGGGCGGGGGCAGGTTCAGCTCTTCCGGCAGTCACATGGGCTGCATCACGAGCTGCTCTTAACCGTCTCCCGGCGGTGCGCCGCTACCCCGGACAAACAAACCTCCCTTTTGTGCGCCGCCGCAACATTAGCAAACATGTTTGTGGCAATTATTTCACCGCTGCGCCGGGTTCGCACATCACCGAGGCACCGCTCCTTCCTCCTGAGGGAGGAGTGCGGGGAGCGTCGGGGTAATGTTTATCTTAGTGTGGATTTAAAGTCGATTATGATTTTAAAATGATGCTCTCGGTCGCCGCCGTTGGAACCGTGGAGCCAATTAAATGTGTTTGTCTGCGTTTGAGTGTGAAAGGCTCCCTTTCTCAAGAATCAGCTCGGTGGAAAAACAATTCTTTCAAGACCCAAAAAAAATAACTCATGTAAGCGGAGAAAAGCGCGTGTAAATTTGATTTATTGTCATTAAATGTCTAAATTGTCATCTGATTATAACATAAGATTGGCAACACAAGCTGGCAGAAGCCTCTGGAACATAACTGGCCCCTTCGCTAAGCCCCTCCCATACGGTCACTGCTGTCCAATCCTACGTTGACAACTCTTACCGTGTGGGAGAGGCCGGTGGCTGGTCGCTGCACTAGTTGTTGTCGTCGTCTTCGTCACGCAAACTACACGTGTCAGATTGTCTGTTGCTCCTTCAGCTTACTCTCCTTTCATTTCAGTTCTTGACTTCCAGGAAAACACAGCCGACTCAAAGTGCAATTGCTGCCTCCGCCACGGCTATGAATAGTTGGCGAAACACCCCGATTGACTGATCAAGGTCACGGAGAAATGTGTGAAGTGTGTGTATTTTCACAGAGTAATCCTACCCCAGGGGCCACATTTATCCATTCACCTCAGGAGTCATGTTTGCCAGGCGAAATTAGCTCGCTGCAAAGTCACCCACTCTTCGAAAATCCATTAAGAGTGTCATTTCTTATTCAGGAGGAATTAAAGTGCTGTTTGCCGAGTTCAGACACAGTCACACAGGTCAGGAGAATATTGCCGTGGGAGAAAGAAAGAAAGAAAGAAAAGGAATGTGACAAACTCGTAGCTATGGAAGCAGAATTAAAAAAAGCACGGTTAGCTTGATTGTAATCAAAAACTTTTCCTTCAAGTTGTCGGCGGTTTATCTTCAAATCAGCGACTTTTTGTTGTGACGCACGCAGTACTAGTGTTCTTACTGATGCCAATACAAACACTAACTGTCAAAACAATGCGCTCAAATTTTCATAAAAACACTTTGATACTCAGTATTTAGAGCTTGCACTGCCTCGGGGGGAACACAGACACACACAGACACACACAGACACACACAAACACGCTCAACGCACTCAAACTCAGTCTCGATCTTCCCTTGACTCACGCAGCCAGTGTGCACCGCACTGTGGAGGGACTAATTCAATTAAAGTGTGCAGAGTGGGCCGCTGGTTCTTTATGACGCATTACTTCAGTCGTTCAGCTCGGGTCAGTGCTTCAAACTTTTAAAGGCTGGGGTCTGGACTCTTTGGAGCCCCGCTGTAAATGAATATGTCCAAGTAATAATTATCCTAAATGCAAATACACACTTGCTAATTATGCTTGCTAATGTATTTTTTTTCTCACGCTTCTCTTTCGCAGTGTTGTGCAGATCGCACTGGCGGCAGAAGATGGGGGTGCGGTGGAGGGGGTGGCGGTATGGGGGGGGGTTAGTTTGGTCGAGAGTTAAAAAAGTCGAGAGCAGCGCCGACATTACGGGAAGGCAGCCGAGTGTGAGCGTGCTGGTCCTTGGATCCACCTACGCCGTGTAAGTTGTCACAAACTATTTAGCCGCGCCACATCCCGAAGTTGCATGTGAGCACGGAGCAAAGCCGACAACATCGCAATGTTTTTCGCCGACCTGGTCCCAGCTGCGTCCCGCCGGGCGGAGGATTCTTTAAATGATGAAAAGGATTGGTGGGTACATGTATTGTCAAGCCCACAGCCGCCACGTGGGGGCGTCCCTTTGCGAGAGACTGGGTATTAAATGAACCGGATGCCATGCGTGGACACAAATGTCTCTTCCTTAGAGTGGACCTGGCTGCAAATACAGCCTAAGATGTAGCGTGGTAGCGACAGCAGTATTAGCGACAAAGCTTGAAGGCACAAGTTCACCCAAACTAAGAAGCTTTCCCATTCATGACTCGCCGCCATGTCAATGCAGGCTTTGGTGTCATCCTATCATGGTCGAGGACTCATTGGAGTCCATAAATCGTGGGGGATAAAAAAAAGGAAAACACATCACCATACTGCTCATACGGTCCCTTCCTGCTAGCTGGAGGCAGTAAGGACGAGTCAAATGACTCCAGTTCTGAATAATTGGCTTTGGGACTCACAAACATCATTAATTCAAACACAGCAGTTTGACTCAGAATGAGTCGACAATAATTAAAACTCTCATTACCACCGAGCAAGAAGAGACGGACCCTCCGTTGGTGGCGAGGTCGCGCGGCGTTGCTAAAATGTGACCAGCTGTTATGAGTTGCCAGAGATTGCCTCTATTTTTTTTTTTTTTTTAAAAAAGCGTTACGGAACAGGCCGATAAAATCCAGGCCGGGCGACGGCGAGCGGCAGGCACCTCCTCCCAGAAACCAGGAGGCCATTAGTGTTCAACAGACAGCGCATCACAATCCTCTAACCGCCGCGCTCCCCTGATGATACACAGCAAACACCCCGACGCTTCCTCCTCTTCTCTTCAGAGCCTCTCTCATCCTCCACCCGCAGCCCTCCCTCATCATCCACTCGGCTCCTTCGCCTTTGCTCCTTTTTTCCAACCCCGTCATTTCATTTCATCCCAGGTGCCTCTCGCAGCACATCTCTTCTTAGCTATTCCACCCAGATCTTTTCTCACCGCCTCGCCGCTCCCCCAAATCACCTTCTATGCCCTCCCACCGGCAAAACAATTAGGTTTTATATCCCTTTTTTTATTCTTCCCACCTTCTATCTATGCAACGGTCCTGCCAAGCTACCGCACTCCCCGCCTCGACCCGACCCCCAGCCCGTCCGGAACCGATACGGCATGCAAATACACCGCGATAAACCGTGGGCTCAGTTAAAATCTAAACTTGCGTCTCGCTCAAACTGCCGTGAAGATCACAGGTACTGCGGCAATCTCAAGGCAGCGCGTGAGAAACGCTGCACTCAGGAAAGCACAAACAGTGAAGCGATAAAATGAATCTCAACGGATTTTTACACCATCACCTAGATTAGCCCCAGAATGGTTGTCAATGGAGCATTTTTTTTCCCGGTCACTTTTCACGGGAAAGCCTCACTTTGACAAATTGCACAAATTGCTCCAACGTTGCTCATCGTTCTTCAGCAGCAAAGCAAGCAGGGCCTTCAAAGAAATGAGAGCATTTCCATGCCAAAATTCTCTTTAGTCATCTCCTATTTTTTATTCCCTTATTAGAAAACTGAAGCGATAAGACTGACAGGCGGCAGAGGTCTATAAGGTCTGCTGGAGTCGGATGTGTAGCAGCATTTAAACTATTTGCTGTGCTTTCAGCTCTGTGTGAGAAATATGGAAGAAAGGACCTCGTTTTGTTTAACCTGCAGAGTGAGAACACTGAAACAAAATGAGATCATTTGGCCTTTTCACTTTTTCTCACAACTTCCTATTTTAGCCTGGAGGCTTTAGTGGAGAGTTGAGGTGAGAGTAAAGGCACATTAAGGTGGGGGTGATCATAAGTGGTAAGTACAAATACCTCTACTTCTTGTACAAGCAGGATGCTGATTTTACTGCAGCAGCATTTTGGCTTTGGGTCGGGATTTGGATTTCATTTATTAGGAGCTGCTGCATACTTGATGTGTTTATGTAGGCTAATCTGAGTGAGTGTATGGACTGCGGTGGCCTTGAACTGTGCAGGACACGGAAGACAACCGCTTACGCAGTGTAATGCAGCAACTTCCGCCCTGTGTTTACCTCTTGAATGTTTAATCCGCCACGGTTCCCTTTCCTTTCCTTTCCTTTCCTTTCCTTTCCTTTCCTTTCCTCCTCTCACCAACTTCCACAGTCTGCTCCATTTTTACCTCTCAGCGTACTTGGCAGCGCTTTGCGTCGAACCTTTCAACACCTTCCCTTTCTCTTCTCTACGCCCATTAAGTCTAGTTTGTCCCCACTTAAGCCTCCAAGACAATCGGTGTGGATGCCCCGAACGCATTATTCATGAAGGAACGCCAACTTATTCATGAGGCAACACGGCACATGTAAACTTTAAACTCTCTGTCCTGGTTCCCACCTCCCTCTTTTCAACTCTCTTTCGTTTTCACGTTGGCTGAAGGTCTGAACCGCTTTGGTCCAGACCAAGCAATGACAATGAAGAGCAGGTCTAGAGGACCACAAATACAAGGCAGCAAATCTGCATTGGAAGAGTTTAGCTCTCAAACCAGAGGCTGCTACATGCTAAAATAAAGTCACAGAAACAACCTAAACAACCCCCCCTCCTCGGTTTCTCACCTTCGTTCCTATCCTCTGGCTCTAGCGCGGTGAGATTGTGCCACTTCTCCTCCTCCTCCTCCTCCTCCTCCTCTTCTCATTATCCACCTTCTCTAACCTCCTCACCCCTGTGTTGTTCCCCGCCGCCTTGTAGTGCTCGTTCTATTCTCCCTGCCCAACTCGCAGGAAGCTTCCTGACTAAAAGGTGTGAAGGAGGAACTAAGTGCTTTCTCCTGTCTGGCAACTACGTCCTTTATGCCTCTGCGGCTCCGGCTCCAGCCGCCACTTGGAGGGTAAGAAGGTAGGTGTCCGCAGAGACTCGTGCACGCTTAATGTCTTTGTCTGTCATTTTATTGAGCCCCCTTCCCCCTAAAACTTGGGTGAAGAGCAGTGTAGAGGGCAGGAAGAATCGAACACTTGAGGGCTTTGAAAAGAGACAACAACCTCCTTCTACTCCAGTTCATGCAGGTAGTCCCACGCATTTGCAAACACACGGAACCACTCATCCAGCCAACGTGGTTGAAGTTGAGCGCCGGTTTTAGTTGTTTTTTGTTGCTTCTTTTGAAGGCAGCACATCAAAGCTCTGACAGCGAAATAACTCTCAAGTCCATCCGCTGCATCTCAGAGGAAGAAGATGAGGAAGAAACGTGAGGTGTAAACTGTATATTTTCACCACCACATCAGCCGCAACACAAATCCCAGCCGCCCCGTGCTTAAAGCCTGACCTGCCGCTACTATATCCACTAAACACACGGAGACTGTATAGAAGAAGCCCACTTCAAATAAAAAAGAAAACACTGATAGATCACTTCAAGAGTCTTGGTCTAAAGTTTAAATCTGCGGCTCAGCTGCGAGCGAGTACATCACAAGCGGCCGTAATACCTTTCGACCTCTCGGCCAAACTTCTGACGACATCAAGGATCTCGGGGGTTCCACCTTAGATCTCTGATATACCCTAATAAATACAGGATGAAGATATCGAGGCGCTTTCTCCAAGCTGAGGCGATATCCTGAGGTCATCTTCAAGCGCCAGCAGCTCGGACTTTGAGATTAAGGACTGCGGCTCTGATGTGGAGGAATAAGACTGAGAAGACTGTCATGTGAAGGCAACCTGTGTTTTTTTGGTGTTTTTTTTTTTACTTTATCATCTGGCATTTCTCATGGCCAATTGAAAGCAGGAGATATGGGCCTGGTATGAGAACATAAAGATCAAACAATCCAAATAAAAGCAAAGAACTTCACCTGGATTGATTTTTGCTGCTGAAACGATTGCAAACTTCTGAAGGCTCGTCCTGTAAAAGGTCTCATATCACAGCTTCTTTTTTTTTTTTTTTTTTTATCGTGGCCTTCAGCGGAGCAGCCTCACCTGATTAACTATCCTAAAAGTTTACCGGCTACTGGAAAAAGGCTTCACTTCCAGCGTGTTTGCAGTGGAAACAATAAAAAAAAAAAACACACAACTGGCTCGGAGTTTTCACCAACCCGAACGAGGGATCGCCACCCTTTGTGAAATCACAAAGCACTGACTCGTAGTTTTGGACTTTCCAACAACATCGATGAAGACAATTTTAAAGAATACGGGATCTTTAAATATCTGTGTGTCTGTAAATATATAGTTGCTGTCTTTGTTTTGCTTTCACTGCGCCTCAAAGAGCGCCTCTTCCATTCCCCGCTGTTGATGGAAGACTGGGAAAGTGAAGGCCTCACTTTCTTCCGTGTTTTTCAAGAGCCGTGTGGAAGGCTGCGTAAATGATTTGCCGTCGTGCCTGACAAGGTACTGACATTTTAATGATCACTGACATCCCGGCAGGAGGCCACATGCAACAAAAGGAGAAAAAGTTTAATGGTGCAACTTCCCGCTTCCACAAGTTCCCGCCTCCCGTCACCCCTTCTGATTCCTGAAGGTGCCAAGGCCAAGGCTCATATCATTTTATTCCTCTCCTCTCCGTCTCACCCCACCTCTCATTCCACCCCTCCACCCCTCCCCCACCCACCCTGCACCTCTGTAGCCGCCTCTGAAATCTCTTTATGTGCGTCTGTGGAAGCTGCAGCCGGTGAATTCACTTCTCCGAGTGTTTCATTAAAGTGCATCCCGTCGCTCGGCCAGCTCGCCGTCCGCCGGCTTGACCCCGGCGACCTTTGCCGCTCTACTGTTCGCACGTGCGCGCACACACACGTGTGTGCAGCTACTTGCATGTGGCCGGCGACTAACGGCTCCCAAGTGGGAAAAAGGGAAGAAGAAAAAAAAGCAGCGAAATACCCTTGATAATCATCTTGCCTTTGCATTTACCGCCACCAGTTCCGTGGTTATTTATGCTTCCCACTCATTTGTCAGGGAGAGGCTTGAGCTACGGCAACCCTGCAGTTTGACTGACAGCCTGTCAGTGGGGCAGCAGCCATCAGTCCGGGGGAAGCCTATAATTATTTCCCCAGTGATAAATGGGGGAGGGATGGCGAGACTCTGGAGGAGTGAAACAAGGACATTGCAATGAAAAAATCGAAAGACTGCAACACCTAAAAACAGGGTAGCATGTTCTTTAGATGTTTTTGTTGAGGTCGGGCAGCGATAAAAAAAGAAATACATGGGACATGACTATAATTAAATTTCCACATAAACTGTTTGCATCCTATTAAAAATTAAACAAACACAATGTTACTCCTCCTACCTGCCGTCTGGCCTCCTTCTGTCTTCATCCCTGAAAGCTCTGAGCAGCACTTACGCGCTTGTGTTTGTGCGTTTGTGCGTCCCCAGAACCTTTCATAAAGGCAAAGCAGCAAGGATGAAACGTCTTTACGGTTTCAAATATCCTTTCATATTTTTTTTTTCCAAATGCATTCAGCTCTCCTGCCAGCGGAACCTTGGATTCCATCGTGTTGAAAGGCGGTTAGCCCACACGAGAGCCCTTTTTATCCAAAAAGAATCAAATCAAATCACAGAAAATGATTTTTTTTGTTGTTGATGTTTTTTGTGGTTGCTCCCTGCCTGTGTAGTTTATGACTCCGAAACAGAAGTGTTGCAGTGGGATTGTGTCAGCGAGCACGCTGCTTTTGTGTTGTCTTTTAGCATCGTCTCCGTAGCATCATTCAGCCGTTGTGTGTTTCCACACTGTTTCCCACAGCCAAATAGATGACTTGGCGAGAGGGGAAGTTACTCACAGGCTTTTAAATCTCTGTATTTGGTCCCTTGTGCATTTAAAACGGAAACAAAAACCAAACTGATCCTGAAACACTGATTTATGTTCAAATCAAGTGGTAAAACAAGCAGTGACGATAGTCTATGATGATAGTCTATGGAGGTTTGTGCAGGCATGGTGTGTTTGAGTATTTGTAGGTGAACAGCTCACACTCATGTCAAGTCCTGACCCTAAACATGCAGCATTAATTTGCTGCAAATCAGGCAACAGCAGCAACAACAACAAAGAAAGGCACTGGTTGACTTCCCCAACAACATCTAGCAGATCCAGGCTGTCGAGTGCCTTTGTCGATTCTCAGCACGGAGCCTTGCAGCCCTTTAAAATGAGGGAATCCTGTTGTGCCCGATGCTTCCTTGCATTTAGAACTGGAGGAGGGATTGATTGTCAGAGTCTCAAGCCAGGCTGTGCGGACACTGAGGCATTCCCATCCATGTCCCTCGGTGCCCGGCATGCAATGCAAATGAACACTGCAGCGGTGGGCACACGCTGAGAGGACGGGCCTCAAGACACAACCTCTCACCAGCCTTCAGAGAGAAAAGGTGGAGATAACGTGTGACAAAATTCTAGAAATGAGCGGTTACCATAAAAATGCAAGTTCTTTTTTTTTTTTTGTTGTGTTTAAATTTCCATGCAATTGTTGGCTTGTTTTTAGCGCTTCAGCTCTGGCCAGGGCGACGACAAGGTGCTTATTGGTGGCAGCGAGGTTATTCATGCCCGTTTCACAGCATAGTAAGTCCAGTTTTTCCTGTATTTATGCCTTGGTGGTTCACTGCTGGAGCTGCACCATGCCAGAAAAGGTCTAACCTCTCTGCCGGAGTCCCGTTGGCAAATAGGAAGTACTCGATGTGAAGTCATGGGGGCAAAAGGCTTGAAATTTTCCATTTTTCACTTAAAGCACAGCTGCTCTTTCATAATGAAACTGCAAGGAGAGGGAAAGAAGGAAAAATGTATATTTTCGCTGTGAACTTGTCTAATCTGCAGTGAAGGACCGTCTTTTTCACAATGTGGAGAGGGGAAGCTGGCTGTCAAGCAGCCACAGAGGCTGACACAAAGACAAGAGGCTCCAGGATGAAGAATGTGTGTGTGTGTGTGTGTGTGTGTGTGTGTGTGTGTGTGTGTGTGTGCGCACCCCAGTCAATACTCAGTAGGGGCAGGAAGGAAACCTTTCACGCACTCCTGACCTCCATTCAAATGAAACTTCCTATCTAGGAAAGCATCAACAGACCCACCGCCAAGACACAGAGGGGCGGATTGAAAGCGTTGAATGTCTGCTGCCATCTGCTCCCTCCTCACTGAACGCTGGACTCCAGAAAAAAAATAAATAAATAAATTAAAAAATCACATCCACAGACATTCACGGCCCCGGCCGTCGCCTGCGTGGTAAACAATTTGAGACGGCCAACCTCATCCTGATTAGCGGCAAAGAATCGGCAACAATGAGGCAACGGGACGCAGCTGGAGAAGGCAGGGCCAAGCGTCTCTGAATCAAAGTTTTTTTTTTTTTTTTTTTTTTGCTCTGGCATAGAAAAAGTGCAAAGAGGAGAGTAGACAAAAATGACACAGATGTCTCCGCAACATACATGCGTGGCAGCGTTTGCGAGCGAATCCGGATAAAGGGTCCCGATGAAAGGACTCTCACGCTGCTGACAAAGGAGGCGAGAACTCTTTGGTCTCTGCGGCGACGGCGGCGGCTAACGAGATGCTTCTGGATGGATTGTGCGCGCAAAGGTGAACGAGGAACGAGGAAAAGGAAAAGAAAAACAGAGCGGTGCGGAGTCAAGAGTGGGGCGAGAGCCAATGAGATCGGTTTCCTCGCGTCCGTGGCAGCTAATTGTGAGGGTGTATGCGCTTTAGGCGGAGCGACGGAGGACGTGCAGCAGCTGTCGAGGAGCCACGAGGCGCCATGAATAAATGATGCTCCTGTTTAAATGTACAGGAAACGTTAGCAGCAAGCGCAGAGTTCCATCCACTCGCCACTTCTCTCGCTCAGGGTTGTGGTTCGGAAGGACAGGAACGCTGCAGTGAGCGGCTCACCTGCATCGTCACGTACGCAAGGCGTTTCAGTCGCTCAGCTTTAAGAATGAAACACAAAAAAAAAATGACAACACCGACGCAGACAAAGTCCGTCCGTGTGGAGAGAGAGGAGTCAAAAGTGCCTTGAACTGCAAATGTTTGCCATGGGAAGTGATTGAATTCTGAAGAAGCAAAGTGAAAAAAGCCGCTTTTGTGCAGCTGCTCTGTCGGCTTGCTCCGTCATCGCGATTCTCATGCAGGCTGCTTCCCTGCAACAGCTCGTTCAGCCACACCCAGACCCCATCAATCACTGAGCAGGATGAAAATAAGATCGCCTCAAACAGGAAGGCAAGCAAACACACACACACACACACACACACACACACACACACACACACACACACACACACACACAATGACGGCTACTGGTTGCCATGCAGTGACGTCTTCGCCACATTTAAACAGAACAGAATCTGCAGAGGTGTTCATGTGATAATCAGCTCAACTTGTGACATAGAAAGTCGCGCAAAATCCCAACGGCTTGTTTTAGAGCAGTAGCGCTGAAAAAGCTAGTCCATCTAGAAATGCTCAAGTGGTTGTCATGCCAGTAATGCAAAAAAAAAAAAAAAACATGTTAGAGGGCTGAAAACGTCACCAACCCTTCCAAGATCTCCGTTTGCCAGCCCTGAAAACTAAAATTCTGCCCCCAAATCAGACGAGGGAGGAATGCTAAATGTCTTTTCTTTTGTTTTGTTTTTTTGTGTGTGTGTGTTTACATTGTCACGGCATCAAACCCCACAAAGTCCCTCTTAGTTATTCTCATCACACTCTGGCAGTCGAGCGACTCTCCCAGCCCGCTGCCGGCGGCGTCATGCTGACTTCGGCACTGTATCAGATCGTTCCTCTGAATAACAGAGCGCCACTGTGTCAGGATAGATAAAGTGAAAAGTCCACAAGTCTTTTAATTATAAATTTCACTCACTCTAATCCATCTGAACTTTAATTAAGAACTCTGGAAGATGGGGCGCGTTATCAGTGCTACATCCATCCCCCATTTTGCAACAGCAGTCCCTTGAAATCCATCTTTGGCGCGACCGAAGCGTTTTGAGCATTAAAATGTGCTTCACGTCTCAACACTTGGAAGAGATGGTTCAAGTCTGAAATTCCGTCCAAGCAAAATCACATTCAAATTGTTGCTTTGACCAGAACACGGAACATCTCTTTTTTTTCTTCCGAGGTTGGCAAAGGGAAATGTGGGTTTGGGAATGGGAAGGTCGGTTTAATAGTTTGTGTCCCGCATCGTATTGTTGTAAGCAAGGTCACCTTGTTACTAATGCACAAACCTGCTGGCCACTTTGTTAGGTAAAGTGTTCCATTGCTTAGTAACACCAGTAGCTAGTCAGCCAGTCACACAGAGAGGCTAACCGGTGTGTGTGTGTGTGTGTGTGTGTGTGTGCACGTGTGTATTCACAGATGAAATGAAGGCGGACACAGCCATTGAGACCCCCTCCTTGTCATATTTCTCACACCACCACCACCACCACCTTTAGACCAATTAGCCCACTCTCATTGCTTCCATCACTGGAGACCTGTTCCTTGTTGCGCGTTCACACTGGTTACTATGGAGATGTTGTGAAAGCGCTGTGAGAATGACTGCCACGTGGCCACAAGTGGCAGAACCACAATTGGGGAACATGTAGAAAGTGATAATGTGGTTTCGTCATTATACGAAAATAAATACTTCATACAAAACATCTCATTTTGTTTTCACAAATGTATAAAGTCGCTAATAATACAATGGCAACACATTATAAAAAGAAAATGCAAAGACCTAAAGACAAACTGCAACGCACTGCACGTTGAAGTGTCTGAACTTCTCACCCCCTGAATCTAAACCAGCCCCTGAAATGAAAGAGACTTAGCGTTTCCCCTTTGTGAGACATTAAAAAGTAAAGGCACTTATTGCTGCACAAAATAAACAAAATGCCGTTGAGGAAAAATTATTCATGCTGATGAATAAACCAGTGGCCATATCTTGGGAGTGTCGATTTTGCGCTTGTTAAAATTAAATTGAGTTAGTTTCAGCGAGTTGAAGTGATTAAAGGAGTTGACATCAAAAATGTGAGTGAGTTGCGTAAACACTGAGATCCACTCTTCCTGCTCCCCGTCAGATGGTAACCACCACCCCGCCTTTCCGGGAGCACGTCGGCCTAATTAATTGCTCCGTAATGCCACGCGGCATCTCTAACCTCACGCTTTACTTTTTTGAAGCTTTGCCATCGGCGACTAATCCCACCTCTGAACCGCGCCGACTGAGCTGCTCTCCTCCGCCGACTCCGTGATGACCTTCTGCCTCGGTAAACGCGGTGCTAATTGCATGTAGATTGCCGGGACAAACTGAACGAAAGCGGGGCGCCAATTCCAACCTGTGCGCTTCCGCCTGCCGCAGTGCAGAGACGTCCATCGCCCTGCTGTTAATCACACGACAAACCACAGCGGGAGTCTGCCTGTTTACAAGTAGGAGGCTTTCCAGTAGGAGCCAATACCTTACTGATTTAAAGAACCTCTGAGAGTTTATTTTCATGTTTTTCCAATATCAATGACACGCTTGTTTTTTTTTTGTTTTTTTTTAACTACAATTTTAGCTAACAGCTAAACGTTTGTAAAAAAAAAAAAGGTGGCCTGCTAAGTCAACTGGAGCCACGGTGGATGTTGTATCGCAAAGCCACCAAGGCTGCAAGTCAGCTGGACAAATCTAAAGATAAGCAGGCAGATGAGGAGACAGGCAATCAATTCATCAGCCGGCCTCCTCCAGCAGCAGGCGGGGACAGGGTCATGTGACGACTCTGCCACCAATGCAGACAAATCTGAACTCGGTCAGTGGGACTCTTGTAGTGCAGAAGGTTAAGCAACTTCCACAATTCAACTAGAGTCCCTTCAATGCACAGCACATATTGCTTCCTTTCTGTGTGTGTGTGTGTGTGGGTGGGCGGGGGGGTATTTTTGACCAACGTGTCTTAGCTCATGAGAATAAAGTGGTGACCCACCTTAGTCAGTAAAACTTTGTTTTATAATGTTTGTATCATCAGTCACTTTTAAATTGGTCATACATAATACTCCAATACTTTAGCTACGTGTAAGTATTTTCCACAAAGAAATGGCTCTGTATTATGAATGCCTTTTTTTTTTTTTTTTTTGCTTCTGTCTGTTGCTTTGTTTAGAACAACATAACCTTTGTAGAAAAATACCCACTTTTAATTCATAATTCAAAACAAGCCCCAGGATGGTTTAAACAAAAGGCTGCTGTATGCTCAGCATGTTATACATTCAAAGAAAACTATACAAATGGACTGCAACGCTGAGCCGCGTCTGCTTAATGAGAAGCCGTGTTTTTTTTATCTTCCCCCTCTCACTGAGTCCAATTTACGGATGTTCTATTTGAGAGCACGCTTGTGACATCCGCATATTTCTACTCATGGACGTGGCGCATTGAGCTGTTCGACGGGAAGGAATTAGAGGAGGCTGTCAGGGCCTCCTGGTTAATGACTATGACTAGCTCCTGATCCGCTTCAGGTTCCCGGGGCGGCTCGTTTTGAACTGTGTGCTGAGCTGCAGCCCTTATTAGAGCGCCATATGACAAGGAACCATGCGTCGCCCATGCTTGTGCAGGTGCCGACCATGCTGGGGTTCCTGGCAACAAGGGACCTTCCAAAGAGAGCTGGCCGACAGATTGATGCCAGCTGTGTGGGGCGGAATCATCTATATGTCAACCAGGTTATATCAAGTATGATAAGGGCGACGTTAAAGGTCACCTATTATACTAATTTCTGGGCTTTAGTATTTGATGTCTGGCCCCTCCACAGCAGCAACACATGATTTTCCGCGCTGAAAGCTTTTTAGATTTGCGTATCTCGTGGCTCGTTTCCTCGTTTTACTTCACTCCACCCCCAGCCTTGCTGGTGTACGCCCCCGCCCGGCCCACTCCGCTGTGATTGGTCACACTCTTCATCGCTGCTGAGCCTCACCTTTTTTGTGCCTTCCGTGTCCCTGGAAATATATTTTACTTTGTGTACTGACCGTGTTTTTGTTTTGTATTTTTGTGAGACATTTTAACAGGGCTGAGAATGATTTGGTTTCACACTGTTGACTTGTATCAAAACACTGTCCTAGCAGAGAAAATATCTACGCTGAAACGATCACTTCAGTCATAGAGTCGTTTATTATTAGACAAGAATATCTGCACAACTTACGTCCACACCAAGCACAAAGCAGGAAGAGCTCTATACAACCCATGTATGCATCGCTATAAGGAGTGAAACCTTCGAGTCAAAATCGCTGCCTCTTCAGTTTGGCTGCCAGCGAACACAACGCACATAACAAGCAGAGCACGGAGTTAGCAGTGGTGGCTAACAGTTCATCAACACGATTCAGCGGTTGTGCGTTGCAAGTAGTCTTAAAACTAATGTTGCTTGAGGTCTCAGTACACTCACAGTCCTCACACATGTTTTCAAATATTGCCGTGGCTGACTATTCTCTCGCCGTCCACCAGGGGGCCGAGTCGAGCCCGTCTCACTCCCGTTGCCGACCGGACGAGAGGGGTCTGGCTGCAGACCGCTGTTCCACCGCATCCGCATCAGGCTGAACAAACCTCCAACATTTTCTCTGTTCGTTCCACTCCGACGGTTCTGGTCCTTGGTGCCTCGGTAGTCTCTGTATGTTTAATTTTATATTTTTTAATTTCCCTGACACCAAAAAAAACATTTTCTTGGAGCAGCGCATTGCGACATCACTTCCGGGGCAGAGCGGGGGAGGGCGGAACCAGTCCGAGAGGGTGTCTGAGCTTGGCCATGAAAGGAGATCCGGAACGCAATGACGTCATTGCGTTCCCAGCGTTGAAAAAATCTCTGTGAACAGAGCGTTTAGAACCATGGCCAACAATTTTCAGGGCTCACGTATGAACGTCATTATTTGACGATGATTCGATCGTTTGACGATAGGGTTCAGCATTGTAACAGTTTCTTTTAAAGCGCCCTTTAAAGCGCAGTTTGTAACGAGAGCAATGAGAGTGCATACGTTGCCGTAATGGCGCCATCACACGATGAGTATGTTTAAGCCAACCATAATCTTTTTCATTCAATCACTGTACAGATAATCTGCGACGCTGATTAATAACATTGTGGTGAAATGGCCTGGCTCGACGCACAAATCATCCACTTTGATCGAGAGCATAGCGGGAAACCGGCTACCAGAAAGCTGGCATTGGTGCGTGATGGTTGGCCCCTTGGTTAGGGAAAAAAGTGAATTAATTGTCCTGATATTAATCCATTGACGCGCACTGACCACGTGTGCCTCCTGTCTTTACACTGTCTTTATTTTCCTGTGGTTTAAAACAAGGCATCCTTTATAGGTCAACCTGCAGATTCAGGGTCTTCCAACTAGCCTCATGCTCTCTGGGTGTTAAGCATCTCAAGGTCTTTGATAGACGCAGGTGATGTTTTAGTGACTTGACTTTCCCGACTGCACTGCTGCCCTTTATGCTGCAAAAATACATTTTGCACATAATGTTGATTCGAAGAGGCTAAATGGCCATCAAGTGACCGTGGCTAACCTTTGAAGCCTCTGATCCTCCCACACACTCGTCTTTCTTTTACCATTTACTCCGGAGAGACGGTGCCGAAAAAGCAGATTCTTTTCACGTTTCTTTCCGATCCGGAAATGAAAGAAAATTCCAACCTGCATGCATCATTTCTATAGATCTGCATCCACGATAATCGGGATGTCCAAAGGAAACGTGCTTCGATCCGTGCCTTCGCAAAGTTTTGAACATCCGGATTTGAACGTAGTTTTCTGGACGTGAACGCTGAACAAGGTTTCAGTATGAAATCCACCCAAGTCTTCCTACATAAGAGGCCCTGGTCTTTTCTGATCGCGAGCACAGCCAGTTTAAATCCGAGGATTAACCGCAAGTCGATGAAACTTGTCTGTCGCCCAGGATGGCGCGTGAAATGTTCCGAATGCAACAATCGAGGACGAAAAGTGTCTCTGATGGTGTTGTGATTGCGCCTCCTTTCACAGTTTGCCCCGTTGATTAACCGTAATGGGATATTCAGTGCGGCTTATCTGACTGTGGCACAATTCTCCTTTATCCGCTTTGCAGCACAGGATGCCGCGTTGCAATGAATAATGCAAACGTGTGCCGTGAGAGCGGGCTTAGGTTAAACGGTGCGCGCAAGCTGCCTCAGACTAATCCAAGTCCAGTCACGTCAAAATATGTGTAGTGCCGCAAAAGTGTCCCCCCCCCCCGCCCCTCTTATCTGACAGATTTAATGTGGAAGGAGGTGTACGTATCCGAGATGGTTGATATATTGCTGCATGGCTCCCATTCAAGGCATCGCGTCTGTCACACTCTGCCCTCTGTTGTATTATTTACTGCAAAAGCGACGGCTGTTCCAGAGACTCACACAAAATGCACGTGGGCAAAGGGCAGCTGCGCTTTCCGCTTCTCACACACACACCCCTCCCCCCCCTCCACCGGCCGGTTTGAAAGCCCGCTGGCATGTTATGTAATGCTCACGTTCATGTGGGTGGTGCCGAGTTCATCTCTCCTCATGTCCACCAGCAGAGAGAAGCCTCTAGATGGGAAAAACTCCGGGTCTGCGTGATTATCTGCTCAGCTTGAAGCCGTTTATGCATCAATCAGGAACGATTCCGGTAAATATGACTTGCAAGTTTTTTTATAATTGCAAGGTTTAAAGAGAATAAATAACAGGGCTGCCGCCCCTCGAATGTTGAAAGTACCGTTTTTCTTTTACCGTACCGTGCAGGCGATGCAAACACTCGTCCGGCTCAACGTTTAACATCCAGTTTGAAATGGAACGCACATATTTCTCAGGGCTCCCATTAGATATGCATTATTTAAGAAAGAGAAGTCTAGAGGAAAAAATGTTTTGTTTTCTGCAACGTTTCCTTTCGATTCTATGGAAAGTGGCTTCAAAGACTTGTAAATTGGAACCTTGTTGATGTCGCCCAGCCTATTTGTGCAGCTCTCAGGTTGTGAGGTTCTGTCTAAATGCCAGAGTGCATTCTGTGTACGCTGATGATGATCTGTGTGTGTGAGTGAGTGCATGCTTGTGCACCACCCACGCACCTGTCCCCGTTTCTCAGTTAATGATATTTGCATGTTTTTCATAAATCCTGTGAAATTGAATCAGCATACAGTTTCAAACAGACACGGTCTCAACTTTATTAATCGTTTTTTCAATTTGTTTTTGATCACAAAGTTGGAAATAACGCGTTGCAACAAAAAAAACTTTGTATTTGTAAAGAAATGTATATTTGGCGTACTCAATAGAGTTTGAAAATAAAATCTTATTGATCAGTCAGGTCATAATGTAAGAATTCAATCGATCAGCTTTGACTTGACTTGAATGTTTGACATCTGCGTAAGCGGGGGGATGGAAGTTGCGCTGTATAAATAAGGACATGTAGTATTTGCATGCCAAAGTGAATCACAACGTGGCACAGCAAAATCTTTGCTCGCCAGATTTGCATAAAAGCGGCGGCTGCCTGTGTCAACACCAACAGACTGGAGAGGAATTAAAGTATGACAATGTACTCGTCCCCAGCTGACTGTGCGATGCCGTTTCACTTGGAGTGCACTCAAGTCATGCATGAAAACCCTGGGTATATGAGAGCCAGGCGCTGACTCTGTGGCAACTGTTTGATGCTGTGTGGGTTACAGCAGTTAGTTTCATGTCTACTTCCAACTATCCTTTGGTATAACAGTGGATCTTTAAATGTGTGGCATCTGAGCTGTCAGCAGTGGACGTTCAGAAAGCTCATTCTGAGCAGCCGTAACAGTGGTGCTTCGCAAGCTGCTTCAGGCAAATCCAACCCCTGAGGTCTGATTTGAATGAAATGAATGTATTGACTATCATAAAAATAAATCCTCTTTTGATAAGTGGACGCTACATCTTAATGCTAACTACTACATTTTCTACCCTCCTAATTTGAGTTTGAGTTAGCTGCAAAGAAACAAAAAGCTCTGGATTGGAAACTCTGGACGCTGCCAAGGCTTTAGAAAGCTCATATGGTCCTGAAGCACACAGCTAAACCACATTGCACTGCAAACGTAAGCATGGTAATATGTTGTCCTACCTTCTTGGACAGCCTGGAAGGGGTTGTTGCCGTCAACAAATTCGACGGAGATGGTGATCTTCTCCGTCTCCAGGATCTCGTTGTTCAAGTTGAGGTCTGCCACCGCCATACGGAACACCTCGTCGTCTTTCCGCGCCGACTCATCGAAGATGGCGCCTAGCGTCAAGAGACAGGAGGGAAAGGTCTTTGAGTGCTTTTTCTTTGGGAGTGAACAGAGATAACGCTGGTATTTTTAAAGTTCACGCTCAACTCCATCAAACGTAACCTAAAGTAGATCATTTTCCTGGCTAACGTGGGACCACAGCATTAAAAGATACATTATTGAGACTTCTTTGCAACTGACCGATCTGTCCGTTTACATGAGCACTGCAGCGTTCCTCTGGGCTTTGGGACAGATCCCACCACTCTGGGAATAAACACTGCACAGGAAAGCCAGATTTGGTCTTATTCGTCCATTTGTTTGGTGCTATAAATTCAGCTCCTGTGCAGGAAGTTGTCGACAACAATGTTCAGTCTGAGGTCAAACACGGCCCAAGAGCGTGCCGAGTCAGCCCAAGTTGTTGCCGCACAAAGGGGGAAGAGGAGGGATGAGCAGGGCTGAGCGTCGCTATCGATCTCCACCTGACAGATTAAGATTCCCCAAAATCCGGATGAATTTGCCACGCAGCTGAACGTCAGCTTGCGGCGACGGCGAGGCGAACGGACGGTGGCGACGCGTGGCGTCAATTGGGCGCTCGCGACCGTGCCTCTGTTGCTCAAACACAGACAACCGTGGGGTCGTTATCAGTTTCTGTCCTCCGCCCCGTTCTGTTTCTCCTCTCAATCGATAAGGACTATTGTGTACACTCGCAAACTGAAGCACAGCTAACTGCATTGCACTGACCAGGAAAAATAGTCCGTGTGTGCGTGTGTGCGTGTGTGTGTGTGCGTGTGTGTGTGAGGGTGAGGCAGGTTGTGGATTCCATTAATAACCAGACAGGCTACACTGGCTGAAGGCTGTTTTGTGCCGCACCGAGACTGTTGCTGTAAATTGCTCTGGTATAGTTCAATGAGTCGGCCACTAATACAGCAAAGGCTCCACTCCTGTACCGACAGGCATCACGCTGCTTTGCGTCGTGCTGCGTTGCCTCGACAAAATGGGGGACTTTGAGGCAACTCGTGCAGGCAACAATCGTGAAAATGGGACATTTTCCATTTGCTTCTGAAGAAAAAAAAACAACACATTTATTGCACCGGGGGATTTGTTCTTATTTTCTAATGATATGAGCAATGCTCGCATCAGTCATTATTTTAGGAGGGGGCATATCACTGCACTTCCTACCTCGTCTAAACTCACCGACGAAGCGATTGCGCGTCAGCTCACTGCCAGTCCAACTCAGTCACAATCCATTTTATCAAGCGCACTTTGGCCTGAGGACCAACCGTTCTACTGTTGCTGCATACTGTGACCTTCTGGCAGAGATCAGAACTCTCTCAGACGCAGGTGGAGCAGTTGGGTCGGGTTGACAGACGCAATCAAGACTTGGCACTGTCTGAATCGCGAACACGCTATACAGCGCCACATGTTACATTTCAAGAACTGGGACAACCCCCCCACCCCCGCTATCACCGTCGTCATCGATCATCATGGAACACCTTGTCATTTAGCATCAGGTTGAGAGGCTGAAGGACAACAAGCTTGTAGTCATTAGCTGCTAGACGTCATGTGATGATGATGATGGATGTGTGTGTGTGTGTGTGTGTGTGTGTGTGTGTGTGTGTGTGTGTGTGTGTGTGTGTGTGTGTGAAGCTATGAAAATCATTGTAAAACGTGAATGAAAATGTTTAAAAGGAAATCAAAAAGTCATTATGTATGTTGCTTCATCCAAGTAATTGAATTTCTAATAAAAGCAACAATCTACTGCTTTACTTGGCAGGCTATCTTTGTTCTTCTCATACGGGATCCGTTGATATAAACATAAAACCTATGTGCCGGTCGATGGCAGCTGGCGACAACACAACTCTTCATCAAGTATGCTCCACAATAATTTGACCCGCTGCAGTTCTGCAAGAGTAAATACCCTCCTAGTGATTGATTCTTGGTTGGTTTTATAAATCATGCAGTACAGACGAGCTGGGACAAACAGGCCTGGAGAAAGCGATAAAGAGTGAAACACAAGGACTCATTAGCTATTCTATTAGAGATAAATTATGAATGGGGCTCCAATCAGCTGCAGATGACACAGGAGGACAACGTTGGGTTCCTGAGACCGCTGCCCAGAATCTCACTTCAAACGACCCTTTCTGACAAAGCTGAAGAACTTGCTAAAGACAAACAAAGACAAAGGGGGGAGACGGGTAGCTTGGTATCTTATTTGTTATTTGTGGATAGCAGTTTGTGAAGCAAAGTGACAACTTGGCAACTGTATTTCATTATGTTGCCAAGTATGACTTCTTCCTCTTCTGTGAAACAAGAACTTTTGTATTTTACATTGCAAAACGTGTTGTCTTTGAAAACATTGTCACTCCTGATCTAAACCCAGAATAGGAAGGACTCCCTAACGCTTTGGGTCTTTTTTCTTTCAATACGGCTTTTGTAATTCTTTCTTTGAAATCATTTCTGTCCTATGTTTTTCCTAACGGTGAATAACTAATAAAGAGAAATTAGCACCGAACAAAAAAATAAATGAGTTCCGGTAATAACAACGAGCTGAATTTATTTGGTCAGCCAGCTTCCAACCAAAATGTCTCAGCATGTAACAGCATTGTGAATTTTTTTTTTCTGTTGTTTTAATTTAATTCAATTGAATCAGCCTAACTGTCCAAATACTATTAAAAATCAGATAATGGCGTTCAAGAAGACAAAGGGCCCAATATCAAGCATGCGAAAACACAGCTCAATTTCCTTGTTCAATTAAAACCGAAATCTAGGGTGGCACATCATCTGAAGCCAGGGTTATTATGCTGCTGCCGCACTGTATAACAACCCCGTTAATAAGCCAGCAGCCTTCCCAGATACTCATTCAGCTGGGTGATGGAACGAGTTGATACTGGGAATGATTAGGTGTTATTGGAGCAGTGCAACGTGTGCGGAGGAGGTCGGAACACACAAGGTGTTGACCGGCTTTCTCTTGTTTCTCCCTTTTTTTTTTCAGCAGGTTGAACTTAATGGTCGGACATATCTGAAGTGGTCATCTGCATACAAACAGCGCCTCGCCATCTGACGCCGGCTCGGCACCTGGCACTTTTACTCAGCAGCTGCACTGCTCTCCATCGCTGTTGGCCGCCCCCGTGGCTTTAACCGTGGATTCCAGACACGCTGATCAGATGATCGGCGCAAAACACACCGACGTGGACGACGCCTAGCTGACATTTACACGTGGCGCGGTCAGAAAAATACTCGTCGGCGACGAAGTGCCGAGGCTGTCGTCGTTGTGGTGCCGGATGCCTGCCAAGCACGCACACGGCTTGAAAACACACAGCGGAGAGGGTTGTTCGCAGCGGCAACGAGAGAAGCGGGGGAGGGAGGGTTCTCCGACATTTAGGAGAGCGTGGAATTATGAGCGGGTGTGTGCGTGCGTGTGGTGAAGGTGGACAGAGAATTAATGGTGAACAGGGGAGAAGGGGATGAAGGCAGCTCCAGTCCATATTTTACGGTCTCTTGCAAGACCCGCACACAAGCGGCTTGGCCAGTGTGTATTAAGGGCAGTAAATAACGGGACGTGGGCTTGAGCCCAGTCTGCGAAACTCAAGCGGGACGTCGACAAGGGGAACACTGTGTGTTTTAGGCGTTTCCCTGAGGCCGGACCCTGCCTCCGTGTCTTCAGAAGCCTACATCCGCTGCTCAGTGGTGGGCTCCAAATTGGAAGGCGTGACCTTTGGCTTGCTTTGTTTTCCAGGTGCCGCTTTGCATCCATTTGAATGCGAGGCACTTTTAAATGGCAAACCAGGGAGACCCAGTTTTCCGCATTGCTGCCTTGACAACGGGGTTGTGCCGCTCAGCTTCTCTCGATGGGAGATCTGTAAATTGGATCTCTCTGGTTAAGGGATGCAGGGTTACGCATACATCTCGCCTGGCGCAGGTGTCCGTGTCGGTGGCGAGGAAAAGCCAGAGATTTCAGTTTAATCCGTCGGTGTATTAATGGTTCAATCTCCCCGGTAACCAGGTAACGCAATTTGCGCATGAAAAAATTCCCTCCCGCTATACCGCGCGTAGCCGCACGGATCAATTTGCTGAGTCCTGCGTGGAGGCGAGCAGCCGGTGGAATCTGCAGCCGCAGCTCAGCAGCACCTGCAGCCCTTTGACACGGTCACATACCGCTGTGCCAAGGTCAGTGGTCTCTTCCAAAGGTCATCCCGCATGCTGCCACGTGATGATCTTCTCCCTTCCAAACCTGGCGTCAGGAGTCGGATTTTAGTCCTTTTCCTTCCGATCTTTCGCTGGCTCCAATTTAGATTAAAAATCCACCCGGCCTGATGGAGGATTTGCTTGTGTTTTCATTCAATAACCTGTGGCACCAACTCACAATGATGCACGGCAAAGCGGCCAAGATCTGCCCCGGACACCAGACTGGGATTTGTTTCAAGGCACGGGTGCGTGGTTCAAGTTCGGGTCTGACCCTGAATGTAAGATGGCGAAGACTTTGAAATGGCAAAGAATGAAGGTCGTGGCACACCGTCGGGTTTCAGCCATTGTGATAGTGTACGGCTCCTGGTTTCATAATTCGCCACAAGAAGATTTACGCCTGTCATTGTGTATGGTTCACATGCAGACATCATAAAGTAATTTCAAGGGTAGAAAGCTGACATCATATTTTTTTCTTTCCTTCCTGCTCCTGAGTGTCACCTCTTGGCCGGTTTTGGCGGGGACTCCAGCCTGTTTACAGACCACAGCTGACTCAGCGCCGCCCCTCCCGGGCCTACCGGCGATCGTAAAAAGCAGTGAGACTGGTGGCTGCCAGCCAGCCCTTCAATTTTATCTAATCCGGAGTGAAGGAATGAGGGATTGATCTATGGGGCCGATAGCTTTGTACAGTGTACGTGGGACGAAACAAAATCAAAGAAAATTACCTTTGCGGTAATTAAACAACCCCTTTGTCTTCGTCAGCGTCTACGCTCCCTCACTCTCATCCGTCTTGCTGTTGACCCCACTCCCACTCCTGACCTTCATCCTGACTGATTCCTTTCTTTATCCGTCCATCCACTCATTCCATTCTGAGACCCTCCCCTCCCTCATACGCGCCCGTTGTGCTCTTGTGCTTTGAGCCCGGCCACGCTTCTATTAATTCTTCTCATTTATCTTGAACTCGCCCTTTTAATTCTTCACACCTCCTTCAATTTGTTTCATCCTCCGTTTGCTCCACCCTCCTCTGTCACCCTTTTGTGCAGCATTTTCAGAGTTTTTTTTTATTTATTTTTCCGAGCGTGAGTTGTTCCTGCTCTCTGCCCTCATCCTCTGCAACCAAAGTCCCTCTCCCCCTCCTGTGTTCAGGCTGACGCCCCCCCTGACATTTAATCTAAGAACCCCTGGCCTGTCTTGGAGGGCCGCGGGGGACTTTGGTATCTTGAAGGCTGCAGTGTGTACAAATGTGCAGGTCGGAGTGGGAGCGACAGGGGCAGATTTCATTAAGGGCCATTAAAAAAAATAATAAATCTGCATCGCTTTTTGAATTTTGATGGCATTAAAATCAAATTAGCCATTTTCCCAAACAATCGTTTCCAGCTTTGTTCTCTTTTGCATTAGATTCCATTGTCATTATCTGGCAATGACAAAAACGGACTCGATACCCCGGGGCGACTCGCTTACCCTACATCCTGTCAGGAAATACACCCCAAGGGGTGGGACGACAGGCGCAGACTAATGCCTGGCAACAGCAGATTTTACCACAGCAGCCCCATCCCCATTTCCAGCTGCATCGGCACGAATTTCGGTGTTTAATTTCGATTCACTGGGTAAAGAGAAACCATGTGACATTGTCACCAAAATCACACAGCTCCGTAGATGTTGTGACAGTCCAAATGATGTGCTATGGGGAGAATGAGGCTCTTTTCAGACCCCTCATACCAACTCCTGGCCAACATCTGGCTCACGAGAAACACACCCCCAGCAGCGAGCCGCTGGGACCAGCCAATGCTGCGAAGGCACAAAGTGAATGGGTTGGGTTTTTGAACAACAGGGGAAATGCATCACAAAACTCTCGAGTCTACAGACGAAAACAACGGGCAAAACAGCACAGTACAGACCAGCGACTTTGCACAGTTCCCTTCTAAGTCAGGCTATTTCTTCTCATGTCTCCTGTTACCAAGACTATTCAAATAATGAGACTGAATTATTAGGTTTTAGGTCGTTTTTAATGTGAATGCATTTGAACTCTTTTTCAAAGCAAGAACCTGTCTGAGTCACTCTCTGCTTAACTACAAGAACCCTTGGAAGGATTTTGCACCATGGGCCGCTAAGAGGCTTCAGATTCATGTCGTCAATGTCTTGTTACGTCATGGATTTTGGCAAAACACCCCCCCCCTCCCCCCCCACCCTTGCAAACTGCACGTCCTCAGCATTTTTCCCCCCACCCTTCCCATTCCTTCCATGCTGCTCTCCAAGCCCGCGCGCTATCAAATCCGATTCTCTTTTGAGCTCCCCATCGTGAAAAGTCCAAACTTCTGAACTCTCCTCCTCTTTGTGTCTGCCCCTTCAAGCCTCCTCCTCCATGATACCGCCGCTCTCACTCAACCCTTGGGTCTAATTCCTCTCAGCCAGGCTGCCTGCCTCTGCGGCTCGCTCCCCTGCTCATCTTTATCCTCCCATCACAGACCTGTCCTCTGACTCCACCGCACGCTCAACACTTTCTCGCCTCGTACACACATGCCACACAATCATCCAACATTGTTATCTTACCATCCCATATATTTTTCCATCTCTCCTCGCCCTCCCGCCACTGAAACCCCTCTGTTGCTCTCTTCATCTAATCTTATCTACCATTCCCATGTACCCACTGGCTTTTTTTTATTCGGCTGAGCTCCCTCTTGTGCTCTCTTTGCCCTATACACACATTGCACATTATGGAGGGTTTTGCTGTTCATCAATGCTGAAGCAGGTCAATACGTGTCTCCCCTTTCTACAGCTCTTAAACTATAGCAAACCCCCAACAGCTGTTGGGCCACAGAGTGCCATCTGTATATACATATGTGGTTGTTTTTTTTAACTAAAAGTATTGAAACATTCACAAAAGCCACCACCGGTCTGCACAGGTCAGTTGGAAGAGAACGCCCAAGCAAAACATTTCTGAGCAAGCACAAATCATCCGGTTCTGAATCATTTCCCTCAACGATCAGCCTTCCTGATTTGCTCCTCAACCTTTTTTAGCCTCAGGAAGTAAACTCCAAAGACGCTGTATGCCTTAGACCTCAGGAAAAACAACAAACTATTTTGCCTTCTTTGTAAAGAAAACTAAGCATTGTGGCGTTACAGGAAGTGACGTCACATACCCTCTGAGTGTGTTGCCCCTTGCGCATGTGGCCTTGGTTATCGCAACTGAAAGGAAAACAAAAGCATACATAGAAATTCGAAGAGGGACGTCGTCTCACGAGCAGCATAGATGTACCAACTTTGGCACCTACTTTTGATACCTTGTATCCTCACTAGCTCAGACAGGTTTGGCACGAGCTACAGCACAGGAGCAGGTTTGTTCTGGTGGCAGGCGCAGCGCACGCCAACAACATCTAGCAGTGAAATGATTTGTACATAGCTCTGCTATGTAACAGAAGCAAGAGAAGCGCAGCAACACCAGAGGCCACGAGGTTCACTTCCTGAATAAATAAATCTCCCTGACCTGCTAGCAGGCTGGGATATGATGGCAATAAGTAGTAATAAAAAAAACAATGACCTGTGATCAATAAAGCAATACCGACTCGTCATTGGTTTTGCACCAGAATGCAAATTGGAAAAATCTCTTCCATCAGCGTCATACTAATTGTCCCCATTATTTTTTTTTCCTGTTTAATAAGTCTGTCCGCCCACGCACAGCACAGCAGAGTTAGCACTGCTTCTGTTGCACTATTATTTTTCTTTTCACCAGCACCACTTCCTCTCTTTCTCCATCCATCCATCCATCCATCCATCCATCTCACTCTGCTGCCCTCAGTACCTTTCCATCCTCACCCACTCTCTGGTCAACTTCCAAACTGCCAAATGGAAAACCCTCTGTGCATCCACCTCACTCGTATTCATTACTCTCTCTCACGCACGCTCTCTCATTACCAGCAGCGAGCAGCAAGTCTGTTAAAAAGTCATAAAGAGCATAATAAAGCTCCTCCATCTGCAAACCTATTAGCACTGGGCAATCCTGCGGGTCACCCGGGCAGGCACGTACTCGGTAGCGCGCGCACACACTTGGCACACTAGGGGGAAAAAAAGGGAATGGGGAAAAAAATCCTGATTCTGGTCCTCAGGTGAGAATAATGGGTTTGTAACTAATGCTCACCATGTTATGAGGAGCATGAGGGGACATGATGTGGACGTCCCTCACTCTACAATAATCAGGTCTGTTTCTAAGTCTAATTCTAGAATTCGAAAACATACATATTTATAGTTTTATGCCTGTAGATTCCTTTGGAAGTTCCAAGTTGGAATTTTATCCCCCAAGATCCGAAAGTGAATGCACTTATTATTATTATTATTTTTTTTTTATATTGTAGCACTCTTACTAACACTCTTACTGTGCCAACTGCAGCCGCTGTATTTCAACAATAGGGTGGTTTTTGTGTATCTGGTGGTGTTAAGGGAACGTGGCCCAGTAATCACAGTCAAATCAGGCGAATATCAACCTCCTCCCCTCCCTCTGATCGTCCATGCTGTGTCATGTTAAAGATGAATGATATCAGGGCGCTTCTAGGTTTCTCTTGGCAGTCATCGCTTACCGCACTGCCGCTGCTGGCAGCCTGTCAGGGATTTTTTTTTTTTTTTTTAAATACTCGTTATCATGCATGCATGCAGACATGATTGCGGGTGGAGGCGCTCACATCAGAGGGGGCCAGAAGCTGCAACACTGTCAAGCAGAGGAGTTCATTGAAAAGTGAGAACGTCAGCAGAAGTCTGCCTCTCCCTCACGCGCTCACACACACACACACACACACACACACACACACACACACACACACACACACACACACGCTAAGACAGAAGCTGCTGTTGTTTTATTCATCGCTGCAGTAAGGTATGTAGCAACGCCAGAGGTGTCCATGATGATGTATTGCTGGCTTGGTGGCAGGATGAGTGTCTGTTGGTATTCTGAATGTATCAGTGGCGCCACAACATCAGCGACAGACTGTAGGCATGGTTAACGCAGCAACAGCCGAAGGAGAGAAAGTAGGGTGGTGGGTCGTGGTGAAAGTCTTTCCAGAGTAAGAGCAACAAAAACAAAACAATAATTCACAAATACTCTTGAGAAGGTGGGCGTGTAATTGCCAGGCTTGGGAGTGAGTTGGAGGGTTTAGTGTTGAGCGTTGAGTGCTCACGCGAGACTGCAGCGCATTAAAATAAATAAGAAATTGAAGGCTGGATGGAAAATTAGCACTAAGCAAAATTACCAACATTAGATTTACTTTGGACCTTTTTATAACAAACAACTCATCCAACCGACCAACAATAAGGTGCAGACGGTCTGCTTTTAAAGAAACTTAAAAAAAAAAAAAAAAAATCAATGTGTTGCGTTTTGGACGGGAGGAAAATAACTGTAGTGGATCTCTGGCAACAACAAATAAAGAAAAAAAATAAGAGACGGACTCTGCATGATTAATTCACACAATACACTGTTGAGAAAAGCGCACTTAATTAAATTAAATGCTTACACTTTCTATGCAATTGGTACCTATAATAGGTTATGAGGTAATTCATTGAGAATTAGACGTAATGGGGCCATTACGCAGTGTAAGTACGACAAAAAAATATTCATAATGCTCTCTGATGCACTAAATCAACAGCCACGGAATATTATAGATGTTATTTATTCATGGAGCATACGCTGAAATGCTGCTGTGTGTGATTATGGCTTCGACAAGGCACTGCGTTGGAGCCTCAACTTCCTGAAATCCATTTGCACGAGTGAGGGAGGCTTTTTTTTTTCCACCAGACCATCCACAGACCGCGTGCAATTTTATTACTGAAACTGCTTGCTAATGATTCCCAATTATCCAGTAGAGCATTCAGGGGAAGGTCAATTCCAGGCCAGTAATCTGTGCTGTAACCACCGAGGAAACCACACATGCAACACCGCAGTCGCATTCACCTCACAGCAACGCAAACAGAAAGCCAGAGAGTCTGAAAGCAGAGTGGGGGTGAGAAGAAAAAATAAATAAATAAATAAATAAAAAGTAAAAAGTGTGTGGGAGTTCAGTAGAAATATGGAGGGGTCAGTCCGTTGCCAAGTAGAGAAGAGAGAGACTTTAGTGGAGAAATTGAGACTAATCCTCAAAATCTCCATTTCATAATTTATGACATAATCTGATACACACTTGTCTCTCTGAGACTCGGCTCCGTGATTAAAAATAACCACTGAAAGCAGTTCAGAGAGGAACATGAGCACCATGTTTTTGCAACAATCGACAGGCAGAATAACGTCGGAGGCTTATTCATTTTGAGATTAGAGTATTTCCAAAAGCAATCTGCTAAGCACCATACGCTAATTAGTCCAGGAGGTTTGCATTTGAAATTCCAATCTGCCTTGCCAATCTGTCTCAAAGTCCTCTGTCATTTCCAGATTTAATCTGTTTGTGTGGCTTTGATAAATTTCTTGCCACATTAGCCGGAGTGACGGCGAATTTTGTGCAGACGATCCTCCCTTGAACTTTATCTCGCCAAGAGATCCGAGCCTGGCGCCGGCGGTCAGATGAGTCAGACACGGTTTGAAAGTGCGGCGGAATGTTTGGTCCGTTCGGACCAGGACGCCGAGCGGAGGGCAGCGGGTTTCAGCTCCTGAACGTCCTTGTACCGTCTCATAATCCTGCACCATTTGTGTGTTGAAATGTGATTTGGTCAGTGAGTGACAAAGGCGTGAAAGACGGCTCTGATCAATTTGCCCAGGATGATTAACATTCCAGCCTCACCTGATGCTACAGGCATCAAAGAGTGACACATCCACAAAGCCAGAAAACACGCACATAGTTTACCATGCACTTGGTCTGACTATCGAATCCCAGTTGAGTTTGCCAGCTGTCAGCTTAATGTGTGAAATGATAAAGAAAATACGACTCGAGGCATCAATACATTTATTTCAACCACATGTGAGTCTGCCGACCGATAACATGCTGCTACTCTCCTGGCGCCAGTGGGGACGGCCGACTCCATTTCACGATGCCAAAGAAGCTGCCGGCTAGTTTGCGTGGGAGCGGCTTCCCGTTTCACGCCACTGCTTTGCCTTTTGTTCAGAACACAGCGCGAGTGTTAAGTGTCCCTGAAAGAAGCACAGCGGGCATTCATTCCCAGCATTCCCAGCGTTCCACTCTGTGTTTTAATGGCAAAAGGTACTCATGTGGAATAGTGCTGCCACTACTGTAATGATTTGACTTTCACCGCCGTGTGTGCGTGCACACGTGTGTGTGTGTGTGTGTGTGTGTGTGTGTGTGTGTGTGTGGGCTCTAAGTTGGTTTGCAGAGCTGCTTTTTATGAGGAGTGTAAGTTTGCATACTTATATGAGCAAGGGGGACACAGCTGTGGGAGGATAGGTGTGTAAGTGAATATTTGTGCGGTGTGTGTGTGTGTGTGTGTGTATACAGTGTGCGAGTGCACTGCACTACCCTGAGGATGGCTGGAACAGGCGTGTGGTTTGTGTTTAGGGGGGGCAGCTATACGCTCATCACGCGAGGAGCTCAGCTGGGCTGTGAGCGGTAAGCCGCTTTGTCCGGCGGACACGATGCGTGGAGGCCACACCGGCCGCGGCTCCCTGTGCTGCACGTGCCCACTGGCTACTGGTCGAACTGGGTCGGAGCCCATTCTGCCTCCACGACTAACTGCCACAACTCCCAGATTGGACAGGGTGCTGGAAAGGCTCCTGCAGGGGGGTTTTCCCACAGCGTCGCACAGGTGCAGACGATTCGCTGGCTGCACATCCGTCATGTTGCAGCAGCATATGCTGTATAGGTTACATATATGCGTGCTGGCATTCGGGCTCCGGCTTCATCGCTCCCCGCAGCAGGTTAGCATTGACATTATGAGGAGTGATGAGAAAAGGCACACAGTGAACCCGCCTGATAGGTCAACAGAGATTGTGGGGAGAGAAAAACAGACAGAACCGCAAGGCCTGCATGAGGATGCTGGGATGGGTAGGTAGGTAGGTAGGTAGGTAGGTAGGTAGCCGCCAGCTAGCTAGGAGCAAGACCCTTAGTGCTCTATGTATATTCTTATACACTTTTATTAATGTATTTATGGGCAGTACGTTAAGCTTTCGCCAATATAAAAATCATAAATCTAGCCAGATTTTACACACCGGACCTTTAACGGCAACAATTCAGCCGCCTTTTTTATTGTAACGCACGGCGTGTTTTGAATTTATTGGCCATATTCCGTCTGCTTCACACTCTCCTGCCCCATCTGCCGTTTCATTGGGCGGGTGGTGGAGAGGCGCATCGGACTGAGTGACAAATTCAGATGAGGACTGGCCCCCACCCACCCACCCACCCACCCATTTGCATTAGTCCGGCCCGGCGGAGGGTGAGAGGAGGCCTGACCCGCGGAGACACGAGCAGACAGCTTCATGTCAGACACACTCACCCCTCTCTCCTTCACTCGGTTCTTTCTATCCCCGACCTTTGACTTTGGTTCATTTTTATTCCCCCTCACTCTTCCCTCTCTTTATCTAACCTGTCTCTTTCGCTCGCGCGTGCGTGCGTGCGTGCTTGTCACGTGCACGACTACCTTCCCCCACCGCGTGCCACGACTCCTCTCTCAGCTGCTGTGCCACGGCTCCGCTTGCCAAACTACTTCATTCTGTGGATTAAGTCAAGTGCTGCATTTGTAAACTGCCTTAACTGAATAGGCTGATTTATTTATTTATTTTTTTTCTTAGTTTTAGTTTTTACAGCCAAATGTGTCATAAATGTTAATTTCTTAAAAAGAAATAAAAAAAAAAAGGTTCCACATAGCTTTGGTTGACGCCCATTAAAAAAAATAGAAGAGCAGAGAGCCACTTATGAAACACGCAGAGGTGCAACTGGTCGGATCACAAGCAGCCTCTTAATGAACAGCCTCGGCCTTGTGTGCTGCTGCAGGATTACATAAGATGCAGCTGTGGCTCTCGCTGCTTGCATGGTTTTCTAATGACATCAACCAGATTGCATACAGGAATTCTGTTGTATATATACAGTAAATATGATCAATTTTAAAAGGTGAACTGATATTTTCACTCAATTATGCTATTAACCAACCAATGGATTAAAAGGAGAATCTTGAATTCCTGCATCGGACTGTTGTTGTTTGTTTTTAGTCTGACTTGTTTGAATCAAAAACGCTCTATTGGCAAGATGTGGATCCTCCAAACAGTGTTTACATGGCGGTACACACACTGGGCCCAGATGAATTAAATCCCTGCTTTGAGACTCAGATTTGATGGCAGTATGAGTCACATGGAGTAAAATTGGATTTGGGTTGCTTTCACATCTTCTCATTAAATCCAAATGCAGATCAGAGTTTCAGGGGGGGAAGTGACCTCAGTCTGAACAGTCCAGTTCGCACGCGAGTCTCTTGAATAGGTGTCATCACACCTACAATGACATCTCAATTGAGAGTTAACAGTGGTAATATGGTTTTAGGAAGTGTCTGTCCGATCCAAAGTCTGAAATAATGTTGTAAATATCTGCCCAATCGTTTCTTTCGGTTTCAGGGTTGTCGTGTCAGATGAGGTCCAGAGCAGTAAAATATAAGTAAAGTGGCAGTGGAAAGTTCACATCTGCCTCTTGGACATGGGAAATAATCGGTCAGTTTTCGGTCATATGAGTGTTCCTTTTAGACACACATTGAGCTGGAACTTAATTTTTTCTCTTTAACCTCTGACATTTAACGACCGAGTGAGTTTCTTATCCAGTCTGAGCGAAGAGCCTGGCAAGTTTGTAGGAAGTGAAAGTTTGCCCTGGGAGGCATAAAGCATGAGAAACATTGCAGTCTGAGAAGTAAAACACTGGGCTGGACTGGAGGGTCGGGCTTGGTGGCTGTAAATATCTTTCCGGTGGGTGGACAGTAAATTCTCTGGATGCAGCAGTTAGAAAGCAGAGTGGTGGTTTGAAGTGTGGAGGAGGAAGGAGGAGGAGGAGGAGGAGGGGGAGGAGGAGGAGGAGGAGGCCGGGTGCTCTGGGACAGGTGGAAGGAAGTGAGTTACACATTCAGTGTCCAGCTCTATGAGTCAGCTTCCAGCTGCACACTGGATCTCTCTGTCGCTATGGCCCATGGAGCTATTTTTAGCAACACACAACTGCCCTCAAGCGCTTACACTTGCGCGCACACACACACACATGCACGGGCGTACACAGATGCAAACACCCACGACATGCATCAACACAAACACAAGCAGTTCGTCAGTCTAAAGTGGAGAACTGCAGACGGTGTTTGTGTGAGGCGACAATGAGTTTGTGCAGCGTCCTTTGAGAGAGTTGCAGCAGGAAGTGGGGGGGGGGGGGTGTGGTTTCCTCCGAGCACTGTGCTTATGTACACTGGGAATTAGAGAGGAGTCAGGACGAGGCCACGGGAGCAACTCATTTCGTGTCCAAGACGAATCCAAGACGAGAGTTCCCCGTCATTTTCTTGTTTTTTTTTTTTTTTCTTTGATGTTCGAAATCTTAAAGGCCGGACGTCCAACCAATCACAGCGAGCTGGAAATCAGCCAACAAAAACGGGACGATTCTTCCTCGCTGACATCAATTTTACAAATAGAACGGAGCTGTATGCAGTATTTAGCAAAGCAGACTGACATGACTGATGTGTATTGACACTGTGTCATAACAAATGACAGTGACGAGGCAGTGAAAAGACATCCCTTAATACTGGCAACAAAATAGCCCTGCTGACGCCGCTGCAGTAATTTAACAAGAAATCAAAACGCAGTGCAGAGACTATATATATACATATATATATATATATATACATATATATATACATATATATATATATATATATATATTTATATACATATATATATATATACATATATATATATATATATATATATATATATACATATATATATATATATATATATATTTATATACATATATATATATATACATATATATATATATATATATATATATATATATATATATATATATACATATATATATATATATATATATGTATATAAATATATATATGTATATATGTGAAGATATATGTATATATCTTCCCACTTTGACTGACGGGCCTAAAAAAAAAAAAAGTTCCAAACGTGTCTCGAGTCAACGCCTTTATTAGCTTCACTCCAGCTGGCAAGCTGAGCAACTAATCACCAACTTTGGTAACTGCTTACTCAGACTTAATAAGCTCAAATGAAAGCGCCCACTCCTTTTTTTTTTTCCTTCTCCCCCCCCCCCCCAACATTTCTTATTGAATGTGCTAAATCTATCAACCAAATCAAAGTTCAAAGAAGTTCCACATTCATGCGCCTTTTTTTCCCATTCAGATGAAAACGTCCAAACTCGTCTCTGTCTGCCTCTACAAGTGTGTGCGAGTGCGAGTGAGTGAGTGAGTGTGTGTGTGTGCTCGTGCTCGGGAGACCCCGGGCAGAAACATCCCCGACGATGTTTCCAAAAAACCCTGAAAACCAGTTAAAAGCAGAAGGAGGGCTCATTTTCTTCCCTCGCTGCATCGCACGGGGAGCGGGAGGAAAAGAAAGGGAGTGAGGTAAAAGAGTGACCCAGTTAGGGAGAATTTAAATAGGGATTCCATTTAGAGGGCCACATTAATTGGAGCAGATGCCTTCTCAATTATTAAGAGGCCTCCAAGGGTGTTAGCACGAGCTAAATTTATCCCGCACGGCTTTGACTGGGCTTGTCCAATCTCATGCAGCATCTGCAGACAGAGGGAGGAAACATGCACGTTGCTCCGTACGCCAGCGAGCACTTGTGATGGGTGCAGGAACTCACAGACACACCCACACACACACACACACACACAGAAAAGACATCAAGCTGCACCAGTCATATTTGCATAGCGCTTTCAACCAAAAACATATTTACACAAAGGGCAAAGAACCCAGACAACCTCCAAACCCTCAAATTCCCGAAGATTCGGAGTCCCTGAACCGATCCGGCGGACACCGCCACATTGTGGTCGAATCAGCGGCCTCGTAAGGACTTCCTGGTTTGCAGCACGCCAAGTAATGAACCAGCAGAAACTGGTCCCACGAGGACGAGACCCAGCGCCCTGATAGAGCATCACACAAAAAAGGGCGAGACGAAGGAGAGCGAGCCGGCAGCCAGGGGAGACGGAGAGCCGCTCGTCATGAATTTATTAATCATCTCTCTTCTCTTCACCCCCCCCCCCCATGTCATGACAAAGGGAATTCTGAAGAGGTTCAGAAAAGATGCCAGAGCCATGTCTGACACTTGACAGATGAGTGGGGGGTTCTTTCTGACTGAGCATCCGTCTTTTTTTTTCTTCTTGATTATTATCATTAATTCATGGGCTGAATCAACGCAGGCTGGTGGCCACAGGCCCGGAGAGGGGAGCCGCAAATAGCATGGCTCCACGAGAGGCAATTTGCGTTAACTGGAGGCATCACTCCAGAGAAAATGCCTCAGGGAACGCTAATGACATTACTTTGTTTTCCACATTCGCCCTCGGACGATTTTTCACCAGCGTGGTGGTGCGACGGACGGAGTCTGCATTGTAAACAAGTCGGCCCCACGGCCGCTTTCTGGAGCAACGGTGAGCATGGGCTGCAGCAGGACACTCTGCAACCAAAAAACGGCTGCGTCCTTGTGTTTTTTTTTACCACCCACATAGAAAGTCAAAGTTTACGTTAGAGGAGAAACAAAACCCATCTTTTCATTCTGGGGTAGCTTCTCATTGGAGGTTTCCAGCTGTGTCACGTACCAAAGATAGCAATGAGCCAGACTGTGATTGTTTGATACTCAACAACAACAACAGCAAAAAAAAAAAAAGAAGAGGATTTTGGAGCCGGCGCAAAACAAGACTTCTTATGTCATTGTAGATCAAACAACAGGCCTGAACGGGAGGCATGCGTGTCAAATGAAATCAAAGAGCAAGGTCCACAAAGAGAACGGTTACGCAATAACGTTTACAATAACAACAGGAAGCATTAGACTATTTCAGTGTTTCTTTTGTCAAAGTAGAGCTTTCATATCGTAGATCACTCCTCTTCAACATTATTGAGATAGTCCTTGACAATGGTTACTTACAGGAGTGGAGGGGTACTTTTTATTGGCCCGTTGTTAATTATTTTTGTCTTCAAAGCTTTGCGACTAATTTAATTAAGACTTGTGATTGTGCTGAAAATGAGTTTTTGAAAGAAGTAATCCCAAGTCCAAGTGTGGATAGACTACTACTACTTTATCACACCAAGACTCGCATCCCAACGTTAATTCCTAATTAAAATGTGCCAACGAGTATGTGCCTGCTAGCTAGCTGTGTGGTCGACAGCTAGCTAGCAGGCACAGCTAGCTTACGGACGAGCAGTACGGTGGGACACACTTCTGCTGCTTCAATACTTGTCATTGTTAGGGCACTTTACCAACTAATGCACTCACTCAGAATATAAAGTATTCAGTGAACATGACTAAACAACAGCAGAGAAAGGTAGCCAATGAGTTTGCCCCGTGAGACAGTGACATCACTAAAAAAATAAAAAATAAAATAAAAATAAACTTTCAAAACTTGTTCGGAAAACGAGGTGAGGCCGAGATGAGCGTGATGTGCAATTTAATCTCAATGTTTTTTGCCCCCTTTTCTGCCTATTCATTACACAGACAACTGGTAGGCCACCTCGATTTATAGAAACCAATTACTCCGAGTCAGGAAGGTGAGCATGAAGACAGAGCAAGGTTGATGGAAGTGCAAACGCAATCAGACACGAACATGCAAACAAAGAGGAGGTTTCCCTTTGATGGGTGATTGGAGGGAGCGGCGGCGGTAATGAAGCCAACGCGAGTCAATGACAGAGTGTGGGAATCAAAAGTTGTTTTTTTTTTGGTCCCCGAGTCTCTCTCTCTTCCTCTCTCTCTTCCTCTCTCTCTTCCTCTCTCTCTCCCTCTCTCTCTCCCTCTCTCTCTCCCTCTCTCTGGAAGCCGTTAAAGGTAGCTGCAGGGGGAAATGAAAGTCTTTCCCTGCGACGCTCGCGCCTTTAATCTAGGACATTCTTATTCGGCTCTTCAATCACTCACAGCCATTTTTAGTGCGTCGCACTCCACTTCGTCCGCTCCCCTCCGCTCGCTGGCAGGAATCTCCGTCTTATTCATCAGCGTGTGCGGAAGTTGTGTTTTTGTGCTTCCTATAGGACGCTATGTCATCTTGCTCATCAAGGCCCCTCCCTCTAACTACCTCTGCTGGGCGCGTGCCACTTCACTCGCATTTGTTCGACATGTCTGGCCGGCATGAAAGGCGACTCTCCACCGCCATCCTGGGGCCGCATCCCGCAGAGCGAGGGAACGAGGACGAGGTCGGGAAAAGATCTGGGTCGTCCGCCTACTTTTCCCACTTCCACTGTCCGTCCGCTCGACGCCTCCACTCCTCCTCCAGACCTTGACCTTCCCTCACTGTCCCACTTCTCTCCCCCCTCCCCTTCCTCCGTCTCCCATTTTGGAATGATTGATGACCATGATGCTTTGCTCCTGGACAGTTTATTAACTTCATAAAGAGGGTCTGGGCGGCGAGCAGCCCCCTCCCCACAGCCAGTCTCATTTTATGTTTCCATTCTCATCGGCGCTGTCCCACTCTCTCCTCCCACGTCTTCTTTTTCAGCCTCTCTGTAACCTGTTTATCGTCCCACCTCTTCATTCAACACCACAACTCTGTCTGTGTCTTTAATAGAAAAACACGTGTGCGTTTTTTGTTGCATATTATATTTTGCCTCGCTCTAAGAGCAGTGAGCACTTGAGAGCACAGCTGATGGTGTTTCCAGAAATCCTCACTATATTCCTCTGCTAGTTTGGTTTGCCTCTGCTTTTGTCTTCCAGTAGCTATGTAGCGCCATCAAAGTCCTTCAAGTCAAGTCTTGTCAATTGAGGACTCCATCGAAACGACCGAGGAGACCAGAGCTCGATCGTGCCCGCACCCTGACGTTGCATCAGTGTCCGAAGAAAACATGTAAATAATCAATCACCAATGAAAGTCCAAAGATCAACGACCTCACCGCAAAATCATATTTAAACACTCTTCGCAGTACATAATCTGTTCCACCTCAGTGACGTCCTGTCCTAGCTCTGGCTGATTCATGCATCCAAAACTAGCGCTGACGGGATAACAGCTGTCGCAAAAACGCTCCTGTGTAAATGCAGCACGAGTTGAAACAATCGTATCGGCCGATTGGGCGGTTCAGACAGTTTTGGCTTTGACAATGCAGGTGATTGGCTGTTTGTATGAGAGGATGGATACAATCCGTCTTCTCAGCCGCGGAGCTCCCCGATGCCGTCCTGTGAGGTAACTCCACTTCGTAACAGGTTGTCCTTACCGTTTTTTATACGCTTGTTCATTTGCGTCAAACCACCTAACAGAAACTCAGCACTAGCCTATTTATTCGTTCACAGAAACTCCCCAACATACGCAAAAGGCATTGGAGAGCTCAACCCATACACCGGGCCCCCCCGATGCCCACTCAGACAAACACGCTGTTCACCCACCGCTGGCCAAGGCAACTGGGTGGCAGTGCGGACCGACAGGCTGTATAACAGGGTTAGTTACCGTTAGCTTCACTGTTTACGCTGCAGGCAGTCAATCTCTTTTACGTGCGTGCAACAACGTGTCTTGCGTTTGCATTGCGCGTGTGCGTCGGGAAGAATTACACCTGTGACCACGGAAACGCTGGCATTCCAGGGAATGTAGCGCGTCTTGACAACAACACGCAAAAAAACGACTGATTTTCCAGGATATTCAGCAGAGGTGGCAGAAGTATTCACATTCTGTGCTGAAGTAAAAGGATGGATCCTTGTGTAAAAAAAAATACATATATATATACATATATCTATATCTCTATATATAGATATAGATATAGATATGGTAAAATTGAAAATACTGATACAACTTCTATACTACACTATCAATACTAAAAACATACACAACAGTGACCCCATAACAAACATTCTAAAACAATCTCCCTCCAAATTATAATCCACTTATATATTGAACTACATTACTGCAATCAAATCGCTCTATTTCAAGCAACAACTGTAATAATGAGTGAATGACTTTTAATAGAATGTGTTATCTGTTTGACTTTTGAACACAAAAGTAACAAGCGTACCTTTTCCCCCCACTGTAAGGAGTAGAACGTGCGGATGTTTGTGCAAAAATGCAGGGAGCGAAAGCAGAAAGTCGCCAGAGAAAGAAATACTCAAGGAAAGTACAGATGCCAACTCTGATTTTCAAAAGGCGGCCGCCTGCCGTTCAAATCCAGCAGGAGCTCAGTGTGAGAGTCAGCGGCTCCAGTCGCGTTCGCGCTGGAGAATGTATGGGAAGGAAAAGTGGCGGCATTAATGGAGGCTTCACGGGCCGTTCAGAAGCACCTCCGGCTGCGATGGGAGGCACTTTGATGCTTTACATTAGAGAAAAGCGGAATTTGGAAAGAAAAAAAAAAAAAAAAGAGCGGAGACATGGCGAAAACAGCCTGTGCGACAGATCGAACCAACAAATCCTCTGGTTGCCGGATCCCACGTGCGACAAGGCGGACGAGGGGAGTCTGCACCGCAGCACTCTGCCAACTGTGACAGCCTTTTTTCTCTTCTTCTTTCCTTCGCGGGCTGCCTCTCGGCTGGCGCAGCCTCTGCCTTCGCCTGCCTGTGACTTTCACCGACAAGCTGTTTATCGTCCGCTCGACTCCCTCTGAGAAACCTTTTCCTTTTTTTTCCCCTCATCTGAAATTTCTCTCAGGCAGCCGCAAATGAGAAAGCGCTGCCTCCCTTGCATTTAAAAAGAAAAAAGGGGGCGGGGGGGAGGGGGAATCAAAGGCGCGAGGTTTCCCTTACGTAAGTGGAATGTTTATAACCAGACTGTAATTAAAGGCGGGAGTCTTTCCCCGTGGATGAACGGTCAGACTTCAAGAAACTCCATTTGTTTTGGGTTTTTTTCCATACGTTTGTTCTTTGCACAGCACACCTCTAACAGAAGCGCACACTTGTTTTGCTCCCCCCACCCCCCCACCAGACAGACAGACAAATAAGCCTGGCTGTAAACAAGGTGACTTCCGAGTCAGTTCCTCCCTCCCACAGATGCTGTCTCCTACACCAGTGTGCAATCCTCTCAGTCCCCGTCCCTTTGCTCCTACCTTCCCAATAGCCTTTGTTTTCCATTTGCGCGACTCAAATGCTTCGCTCTGCCCGTCTGTTTTCCTGCAATCCCATATTTTCCCCCTCTTCATCTGATCTCCTCCAGTGGGCACCGCGGCAATCTTCCTCCTGCGCCTCGCCTCCTCTCTGTTGTCTCACACCGAGATCTACTATTTTATTCCGTCTCTTGCGCTCCTCTGAAGTTCCCCGACTCTTGAACTCTTTTCCCCTCCCTGCGACGTGAGATCCATCCCACCCACCCGCCCGCCCGCCGTCGCGCCCGACATCAAAAGCATCTCTCATCCCACTCCAAAACCTCACAACCAATCAGAGCAAAGCAAACATTTACACCTGTGTCAAAACAGGTTGTCTACGTGTGCGGGTTGAGGTTTAACTGAGGTTGCCTCTCGGTTAGGGGACCGCGTCGACCTTCTTCTGACACTTCTGAGCATCATTTCCATTTCCACACACTTGAGTTCGCTGCCCTCAGGATGTGGCCAGCGGGAGAGAACGCGTCCATGCAATTATGTTGGAAAATGGCGGCCATCATGTTTTCGGCCTTCAGTTGGGGAGCCGCGCCAGAGCCACGCACAACAGAAATCGAGCAAAACTTGTGTAACCGCCAGTCAGTCGCTCCGCAGTCGGTGTTAAAAATAAATTCAAACAGCTGCTTTACCTGCAGGTTATTACGGAACAGTGTGTGTGTGTGTGTGTGTGTGTGTGTGTGTGTGTGTGTGTGTGTGTGTGTGTGTCATTGTGGAATGATGGTGCATTCTTCCCCCAACTCACTTCTACCTGACCTATTTCTGGGGAAAATCATGCAACGATCTGAGTGATGTTTTCTTCTTTGTTTAAAAGAAAATAGAGAGACAAAAGAACTCGCATCTCTGCTTCTACGCCTTGTTTTCCAGGTAGCGCTTCCGTCAGAGCACTTCATGTGAACAGAACACCAGGAAATCACCCCGCAATGTGCGATGCTCACCGCCGTTGACAAGAAGGGCTTTGCATCGACACATTTTAGTGCATTCAGGCGTCTCTGTGTTTTAATGCTGATTAGCACATAATGGTTGGAGGTTGATTAAAACACTATCACTGTCAAAGCAGTTTTTGAGAAACACCTGCTATGATGAATAATTTATCGCTGTATTTTTTTTTTTCTTCCTTTGGCTGCTTTTTGGCAAAGATTAAAATCACAACTCGAAGACTGAAAAAAAAACCTCCCAAAAAAAAGAACGCCTCTGTTTTTCTGACCGCTGTTGAGGAAGCTTCTGCGGCAGCTCGGCCATCGAGGTCGCACAAGAGTGAATTTGGGGTAGGCACACAGTGTTTCGGTGTGGGCCACTGGGCTGATCCACTCAAGCAGCAGAAGTTAAGTGCCTTACTTAGGGCACCACTGCAACAGCGGCGCAGTGCGATTTCAATCCATTTCCCCAACCTGGAGTTTTTTCCTCAGTGGTTCAAGGCTTTGATATTGAAACCTGCATTACAAGCCGACTCGATGTAAAATTTATCTTTCAACAGTTCAGGGGCCGATACCATCCACGGAAAAAAAATAAAATAAAACCTTCTAAACGTGGAGGATCTCATGAATTCCACTATAGAGAAAGCAGGAAATGCACTCATTTTAACCCGGAAAGGAATGCATTGCCTATTATGGCCTCTTCCACCTCACATATTAGTCAGGCAAATTAAACACAATGATAATAATCTGCACACTTCTACCTAAACTGGTTATCAAAGTCACCTGATGACCACAGAAAACCAACTCTGTCCAGCAAGTACATTGAAGTCTGTTGATATTGATCGGTGAGATTTCAGATTCAGTGCTTTGAACCAGAAAACGCTCCAACGCAGCGAGACTGCCGAGGGACACCTGACCCGCAGCAGCGGGTTAGAAATGAATTTCTCTTGCAAAACGATATGCAAGAATGACGGAGAATTGACTTCAGCGATCGCCTGTCAGCAAACTGCTCAGAAAGCTCGTAACAGCACACAAAGTTTTGGAAATCAGAGCCTTTGTGATGACACACAGAGACCCTAGCATCAGTTCCAGCCGGGAGCTAAAACAAAGCATCGCTGCTGGCGGTGTAAACAGAGGGCAAAACATACCCTCTTCAAATGATGTATTGAGTTTTAAGTTTGTTATTTGTGTTGTTTTGAAAGGACAAAATGGAAATGAGAAATGTTACTCATTTTAATATCATAACCATTAAATAGCAGTAACGTGTGGTATTCTCATTGCCTTTTTTATTCTAAATTATAAGAAGGCAGTAGACGCAGATCATGGGGGAGCTGGATTTTTTTTTTTTTGGATAAACTTGGCAGAAAACTGCACAAACAAACTGCACAAAAATATACTTAATTATTAAAGTTGTTCGAAAGCTTGAGAAATGAGAACTCACTCAAACAGAAAAGTTCTCACTTCTTGCGATGTCTGATCGATACCAGCGAGTGCCGACAGTAGTGTAGCACATCATCGGCGTACACATGGCAGTTCCTGCTTAAACCCTTTCCAAAAAAAAAAAAACAAACCAGTGCTGGAATTTGAGTCCAGAACACATCAGCAGTGTCCAAACTTACGACATTGTAAAAACAACAGCATCCCACCACCTCCACCTACCCTCCCTGGGAATCCTGGGAGGGCCTCACCGAATAAGAGCCTCACGCAGCTTTGAGGAAATACTGCTGAGCTCCGGCGCTCTGCAGAGTAATGAGGTTTGTGATAAAAAAAAAAAAAAGGAACCAAGGATGATACCATTTAAATGGCTCAGCTCTGCTCGCGCTCGTAAAGCAGAACAAAAAAAAAGAAAAGACAGGGACTGACTGATGGTCGTGCTGTAACTCTCTGTGACCTAGGAGAGGGGCAGGTACCGCGGCAACTTTACCCTGACCTCCTGCACCTCCTGCACCTCCTGCACCTCTCCCTGTCTCTGTGTCTGGGAAATTCATTTGAACTCCGAGTTCAAAAATCTTTTAATTATGTATTTCTTATTATTTTGCAGATAGCCGACTTATCTCAGGGGCCGCCTGCGTGGTCTTTGATAGCACCGAAGGAGAGGGCGCCATTGTGTTAAGGTCCTTTTCATCCAAAATATATGCGCATGTCAAAGGCTTAGGGGGGGACAGCAGGAGCAGGAGGCGGCGGGGTTATAGTCGGCAATCCCGCTCACCACCTGAAAGCCGACCGAGTGGCTGAGTCCCAAAGCTGCGCCTCGGGCAGAGGATTGAGGTTAAGAGGGAGCGACAATACCGGCCAGAGAACACGGCTCCATAACAAAATATTTGGTGATATTGATTTTTTTTTTTCCCCCCACCACCACCTCCCTCTTTCTGATCCAACTTGCCCCGGCCGGCTCGTCGTGGATTTGTTGAAAAGAAATGTGGCTCCAGAAAGCTGCGGTGCACACACACCAGGAGCCTGCAAACTATCCGGCCAAATCAGCGCGTCCTTCAGACAATCTACAAAGGCGTCCTAATAACACTTTAAAAAGATGTAATTTCTTTGAAGTGGAAAATTGTTCTGAAGATGGCTTCGTACAATCCCCCAATTCCTCCTTTTTTTTTTTTCCTTCTCTCTCTCTTTCTTTCTTTTTTTTTTTTGCCGGGCACTGCTTTTATTTCACGGGCTGACTTCCCCCAGCTGCACGGGGAGCTTCGCCACAACACAGCAGACCTCTGTCTTTCTTCCACAACCTTCCCGACGCAAACACACAGGCAAACACTTGAGCGCGCCCATTTAATAAAACATGCCGCCTTTCAAGGCTTGGATTTGTCCAATTTGACCGTTTTTTGTTTTGTTTGTTGGTTTGTTTTTTGTCTGTGGGGGGACGGGAGGTCTGTGCCGCCCGGTCAACTCGACTGCTATAAAAAATTCACCGGCCGTTTACATGCACCAGATCACAGCACATGCATAATTCACGGTGGCTCGTGGTGTGATTCTGGTCCATTTCTGCTCTTTGCACTCGTGCCCCCACAATTCCAGCCCGGACACTTTCTGCAGCCTCCAAGCCTCGCTTGACAACCGCCTGTGGAAGAGTTGCTATCAGCCACCCAGTCTCTCACACACACACACACACACACACACACACACACACACACACACACACACACACACACACACTCACACACACCTGTCACCAGATCACGATTCCACTCCACAAGCTGTCCCTCCTCCTCCTCCTCCTCCTCCCCCCCTCCTCCCTCTCCTCCTCCTCCCCCTCCTCCCCCTCCTCCCCCTCCTCACCCTCCTCCTCCTCCCCCTCGTCCTCCTCCTCCTCCTCCCCCCTCTCTCCCCCTCCTCCTCCTCCTCCTCCTCCTCCTCCTCCCTCCTCTCTCCTCCTCCTCCCTCCCCTCCTCCCCCTCCTCCTCCTCCCCCTCGTCCTCCTCCTCCTCCCCCTCCCCCTCCTCCCTCTCCTCCTCCTCCTCCTCCTCCCCCTCCTCCCCCTCCTCACCCTCCTCCTCCTCCCCCTCGTCCTCCTCCTCCTCCTCCCCCCTCTCTCCCCTCCTCCTCCTCCTCCTCCTCCCCCTCCTCCTCCAGTCTAATTCTCACCTGCCTTCCACTCTTGCTGGAGTTGGAGGTGAAAGAGTCGGCTGTTGGTTCTGCTGCATCATGAAAAGCTTCCAGCATGGTGCCGGACCACCCTCTGAGCCCATTCTGCGATTCTCTTTCTTCCCCCCCCGCCCCCCAACAACTTCTGCTCACTAAGCCTCACACTCTGAATCTCTTCTCTCCCCTGATTCCATTTCCATCTCAGACCATTTCCATCTGTCCGTGTCAGTGACGTCTTTCCACTTGATTTGTTCCACTTTAGCGAGACATTGCTCCTTCTGAATCATTTTTTTTCCTTATTCCCATCTTGACACCAACATAACACACATTCACTGTGTGCTAATGATTGATTTATAACTAATTTAGCCGACTGCTGGTCGCGATCAGTCCTCTTCCAGTCTAAAAATGTTCAAGTTGACCTGCATATCAGCGTTGATTTGAGTCTAAATGATTCCAAACGGTCTCACGATATCAATAATTAGCACGTTATCACCCGCTGCTTGACTAGGCGTGATAATGATACGACATGTAAGCAACAGGGGGAATCTGTCATCTGTAATCTTAAATAAATGATTGTCTTCAGTGAACCCATTCTGGCTTTAAAAGATGAGAACAGTCTGACTCATTTCTTGGCATGTTTTTGTCATGTGTTGATTGTGTATCTGTCCGTCCGCAAGCACAGCAGCGGCAATCTCGCCATTAAGCCTCAACAGGATTGGAAGGCCGAAAAAAAAACCAAGGTGAAGTGAAAATTAGAAACTGGCAACACACATTTGACCACCAGCAATGACACACGGCCTCCTTCACAGATCAGACACTCGCCGGCCACTTGATTAGGTGGAACAATCCGCTGCTTGTTAGCAGAAACTGGCCAATCACATGGCAGCAGCTAAGCCCATTCAGGCATGCGGACGCGGTGACAACAAGTTGGGGGAAGGAAGGGACCGAAGTGACTTTGAACGTGGGGGGGGGGACATGGTTGTTGGTTTCCAGGCGAGCTGCAGGTCCGAGTGTTTCACAGACTGCCGCTGGTCTACTGGGATTTCTCACCACATCACGACCATCTCGAGGGGAACCGAAATCTACAGACAAAAAAAAAAAAAAAGCCTTGATGATGTCAGGGGTCAAAGGTCAGAGTGGTCGGAGAGACCACGGCAAGGCAACAGGAGCTCACTGGTGCACGAGGCGGAGACGAGCGCGTGCACGCAGACGCAGCTCCCCCCCCCCCCAGATCTCACGCTGGGTCAGAGGAGACCCAGATAAATGCAAAGTGTTAATCAGGCCAAACCAAAATAGAGCTCATCATCTTTGGGTTGAAATGAGGCTGGAGTCTGAGGTTATCTTTGGCGCTCCTCTGGGCAATCGCAGAGAAAAAAAAATCCATTTGTGCCGGAGAAGCGTTTGGTGGTGTCAGCGCGTAACAACTCGTGTGTGCCACCGCACACAATGACACCATCATTATCACACTTGGACAATATTGCCGGAGCGTGTTGGTGCGGCTCGGCTCTCGGAGACCTCGCGACAACCTGGCCAATAAGTCTGATGATGGAAATTGATTATAGTCGGGCATAATCAATTCTAACCCCCCCCACACCCCCCCCCACCCCGTCCACCTTGTTTATCCAAAACAAAATGAGCATCGTGAGGGAGGACAATGCAGACGCCAGCCGCGGCTCAATGAGGTCCAAACCCGTTGCTGAAGTCGGCCACTAAACGGAATTGAATTGAAGCTCAACTACCGCTGGCGAGCAACACTCTACATTGATATTATTCTTCTGCATAACACGTGAGGAAAAATAAGCGCTCATCTCTTTCAGGCGATTGTACACGACGAGCCGACGAGCGAAATCATTTCGCCGGACGCGATTCCGCAGCAATTTCTCCTTCTTTCTTCCTTTCTCTCCTCCGCCCACTACAGGGCGTCGTAGATAAAAAAAGAAGAAAAAAAAAACGCAATTTATCATTTTAATGGCGGGAAGGAAGAGCCAGAAAAGGGCACCGGTGTCGTGGGGGTAACCAGCAGGGTATTTATCACCGCCATGTGTTGTGTGTAAGCAGCGACTATTTTTCTTAACGCGTAATTGCGCCTGCGGGGAGGAAATAGCACGGAGGGTTGCCGCCGCGCTCGACACGGACGAGACAGGAGCCGTTTTCTGAAATGAAGTGCAATCTGGCCACAATTTTCCTTTTAATATTTTCTGAGCGCCGCCGTCTGTGTTCAACTCTCTAACGGGAAACAGCGCAGCTGCTTTGACAAGCAATCCGATGGCTGTGAACATAAAGCAGACAACGTTCTCGAGGATCACTCACTGATTGCTTTTTATTGTCCTTTCAGGAGATGTCGGGTCAGGTAAATTCAAGATAAAAGTAGCTGTAACTCAATGCTGTTACGAAAAAAAAGAAAAAATTTGAGTCACTTCTTAAAATATTTTTTTTAAGAAGGTTTCATTGTATTTCCTTTTATATTGCAACGTGTTTCTGTACTCTGTGTTTTATTTTGACAGTTTCATCCATGAGCAACAGTGATGCCATGCAGATCAATGATTGGTTCCCTTGTCAACACCGGCAATGTGCTTGTAAGTATGGAAGTGGAAAGCACTCCTGAGAAATGTTAAAATCTTTTTGCTAGGAAAACATTTTTACAATTCCACTTCGTAAAGTTAAATTTTTAATCCGTAAACTGTCACCGCGGGAGAGCCGTCACACACACACACATTTTTTTTTTTTTTTTTTTTAAACTCAATTCCACTGAATTGCCACCACCGAAAAAGCAGAAAAAAACGGCTCTATATTTTCTCATACGCTGCACATGCGGGATCCGCCCTATACTGTACGAACACCGGCTGCAACATTCAGTTTGGCGCGACACCGCGAGCGATGCAATAACTCACACATCCCCGTCATTCCTTGATGGAGGCCATGCATTTACATTTATAGTGCCGCTGCATTTCCACATGCCGGCATTGATGGTTGACAATCAGATTTACATTTCTTAATCTCACCTGCTGTCAGCAACCACGCACTAAACCATTGCGTGTGTCTTCCTGCAAGTTCTCGCCATCCGAGGTGAGATCGCCAATCTGTCTGACTTTTTTTTTTCTTTTTTTTTCTTTTTTTTATCGAGATTTAAGGTCCAGCGTTGAAAATTTGGCTTGATTTATGATGTTTATATTGGTAAAAGCTTAATTTACTGCCCATAAACACTATGTATATTCTCAGTACAAAAAAAAAGTAGCCATAGAATGGTTTCAAATGTTAAAAAAGGGTAACCGGGGTCTCGCTCCTGGTTAGCTTCCATCTTGCGCCACTATTGTTTAAGGAAGCCCGCCTGACAGTGCCCTGAATACAAAACGCTCTGTCAGGCGCTCTTCCTTAAAAAATGTTCCACCCCGGACCTTTAAGTAACGCAGAGCGGGCCTTTTGATCGGTTGGTGAATCAGCAATGACCCCTACCCCCAAACCTCCCTCCCCACCCGGCCGCCGCTCCCTCTCATCTCATCTCATCTGAGATTGGATGGACGTGATTTACAGCGGCGGCGCACGTCCTCTTTATGCTCGTCGTGAATGGGGAAGCGTCAGAAACCAACTGCTTGGACGCCCGGGATGGGAGGTTGATGATGAGAAATGGGCGAGCGGATGTGCGGGCCGACGGCTAAGGGAGGGGGGGGGGGGGGGAGAGAGAGAGAGAGAGAGAGAGAGAGAGAGAGAGAGAGGAAACGCTGCCTCACCTTCCGCTAACGTATGCCGCTAACGCTAACTACCGCTAGCGTGGCCGCTGACTCTCCACCTCTGTCTCCGCTTCCCTCCTCACTTCTCACCCATTAATATCTATCGATCAAAAGAATCGGAGAGCAAACCGAAGAGAACGAGGCAAAAGAAAAGAGGGGAAGCTACGGGGGAAGCAGAGTCTGCTACCAACCAAGGCCCGATAATCTCTGCGAGCGATACGCCAACAACTTCCTGAGCGTCTCGCTTATCGGAGTCGACCCTGCCCGTGAACTTCTCGGGAGGGCGGCATCTCATCCACCTCCACGCCATCTTTATAGGACTGGAGGAATATCTTAGCAACAGTTGGTTTCTTTTTTTTTTTTTAATCAGTTTTCTGCACCTCAACGGTGCCCATTCACCATTCCACACATTCACATACACATTGACTGACACACAGATATAAAAATGTGGTCGTAGTCGTTTTGAGCCAATGTCACGACAAGCTTTCTTTTCTTTTTTTTTAATCTAATTCTGAGATTTAGTGGAACGTTTCTGCAGCAGAGTATGGCTGGAAGCCGTCAGCTCCGGCTTTTATTGATTTCCGCCGGAGGTCAAAAACAATCACATCAACAAAACTGTCTTCTGCATACAAGGAAACTGTAAAAACAAGTTAACAGTTATGAGCGTTTGTGTGTGTGTGTGTGTGTGTGTGTGTGTGTGTACGGCTGTGCAGAGCCAGGAGTGGTATAGGGGACAAGTACAGTCTATATAAAATCCAGTATGACTGAGTGATAAACCTCTGGACAGGCTGCTGTGAATAATCCATTCCATTACTGTCCCCCCCCCCCCACCCCTCCACCCCTTGTCAGCCCAACAACGGACGCCGTGAACTATGACCAATAGAACTTCATTACTTGTCATTGTGAGAGAGCCAGGCTTCCCATAACACTACTGCAGCGTGTCCTTGACATCTTGTTAAAGCCAACATCAAACTTTATGAGCGCTGCCTGTGCTCTCCAACTATGTCTGAGACATATATGGAGTCGACTCGGGCGGACATGTGTGTGTGTGTGTGTGTGTGTGTGTGTGAAAGGTTTAGCTGCCGCACATGACGCAGTGAAGCAAAAAAAAAAAAAAAAGACTGTGTGAACCAGAAAAAAATGATGTTTCAGTATAACAGCAACTTAAGTTCAGTTTACGAAAGTTAATTCCCCCCCCCACAAAGTTTTACACTTAAACGTTTATTCAAGGACGACTTTCAAAATGCTAAGTTTAGCTTCCTGCTAAACATTTCTGTGCAGGAAGCAACCATTATATGTTATATTAGACAGTAAGGAGAGAGTGAAAGCCTCCTTTGTGACATCACAGAGGGCTGATCTCTTGGGGCGATTTGTCTCGGGACACATTTTCTGAAGAGCAGATCTGGCTGATGAAGTGAACGGCTGAACTTTCCTCACGTCTGGCGAGTTTAAGAGCCTTGAGGCTCATTTCGCAGTAGGAGAATATTGGCAAAGTGGATTGAAGTGAATTTTGGACCTTTAAAGGCTTCTGAGCCGTTGCAGCAACACCCCCGCTGGCTTGTCAGACATGACTGCCCTCATCCAAAACCATCCAGGACCGCAGCCTCCTCAAGCCAGGAGGGGATGAGCTGCTTCGCGCAAAGTTGTTGGTATGAATAAAGATTTCGCTGATGAAAGATTTAAAGACAGTAAAGTTTGCGAGCCGCGGCTTCTCGACAAAAAAACAAAAACATAAAAAAAGAACTCGACCAGGCAGTGCAGGTTCTACAGAGATTCGCCGCGGCATGTGCACTCTACTTAAATGCACATACATAATGCACTTATAATTATTCCTTGTTGAGTTGTCATGTTTAACTGCGGCCGGGTCCTAATGCAATCGGGCTGGTGGCCGCACTGCGTAACACACGGCGTCCCTCCTCCACGGCACTTACAGGGAAGTGTTTGGCCTGTGATTAGAGACTGGCGGCGAGCGAATGCAAATGTCGCCCCCGCAAAGTCATTAGTAAAGACTGTTCTATTGTTAGGTGGACGGGCAATGCCATATTAAGTTTATGTCACAGCGGGGCACGGCTGCATGAATGCTGCATTTACGTGCCAACACCACGGAGAGAAGCTGATTTCATTTTCACAACTGGTGCGACCGCCTGTGGAAAGCAACAGGGAGCAAAGCTGCGGCGCCCTGAGAGCAGCGCCTCAGCCACAAGAACAAAGGTGGGGGGGGGGGGGAGTCATCGTGAGTTGCCTGCAGTAGAGATTCCCGGTCACCGGAGAACTCAAAGGCAAAAATAAATGAGAGGGTAAAAAAAAAATTCCCTGAGCGTAAAATAACATGAAGGTGTTGAAGCGCTCGTCGGGGCTGAGACAGAAGTCTGCAGAGCGGTGAGAGCAAATGTCGAGAAATAGCTCTGTTGTAATAAACGCTGGTGACAGTGACTCCCCTCTTCGGGGTTATTTTTGTAAAATTCTGAGAGTTGTTGAAAAATAACATTTGACAACGTATTTTCTGTTCCTGTGTACATGTACGCTCAACAAAAAAATAAAGACAAAAGCAAATAAAGATCTCAATATCAATGTCAATAGTGACTGAGAGGCGGCAGGAAAGAAAGCAATATTGTTCAGTCATCCTCTTTTTTTTTTTTTTTTTTTATTTTTTTGCCCAAAAATCAATTTTCACGGGACATGGAAATCACTTGGAAAAGTTCCAAGTCGAGACAGCTGCTTACATAAAAATATCAGTTTGCTTAAAATAAAAAATAATTGAAATCCTTGACAACAAATGATTATTTTGCCCAGCCGGCTTTATTTCTGCATGCCAGCTATTATACATAAAGTTCTCTGTGTCTTCGCCGACTGCAATAACTGAATGCTAATGTATACACTCTCCCACTCACGCCTCACGCAGACCAAGGTTGTTTTTCCCTCCCTGCTCTGTCTCTCTGGCTTTTTTATAAATGTCTCATGACTTGTGAGAAAAGGCCCTGAAGGACACCATGACAAAAAAAAAAAAAAAAAAAACTGCAGACATCTCAGGGTCTAAAAAAAGAAGAGAGGGAAATGCAAAACATTAGCATCACAAAAGCAGGGCTGGTAGCGTTGTCCTGTTGGGACAGCCCATGAGTGAGTATCCTTTCAGTCATCACTCTCTAAAAAAGGAAGCTCTTAGCCCGAGCAGGCCTTCCTGGCTGACACACGGACACTAGCACGTATGTGCTAGCGGCCGTGCGCTAGCTAACGCTCTGCCGCGGATGGAAAGCAGTTTGAGTCAGATTAAAGGGAAAACAAGACTGGGCACTTTAGGATTTTTGCTGGATGTGAAGACTAAGAGAAAACTGCGCAAAATAAATTCCCAAAGACTGACTACAGAGGTTTGCTATCTTCTTAGTTTTTTCTTTTTTTCTTTTAGGATTCCAGCCACTTTTGTTTCGACTTCCAGGCTGCGTAATCTGGGACTGGCACACGCACAGATGGGACATTCTCTGCTGTTCAAGCGTTTATCGCAGCCCTTTGAAGAGCAGATTTGGTGAATTGCTTCATAATTCTTCTGATGAACTTCACTTGACGTGTTGGCTCAGAGTACTTCTCATTGCCTCGAGCTTGCCAGTAGTTTGCTTCTAGAACAAATTGATTTCGCGATTGAGTGATCACCTTGGAATTTGTCACTCAGACCAATATTTACAAGTGCTCTGCTCCGGAAGTGGATTATGCACTTCATGGGAAGATCTGTCCTCCCAAATCTGAAACTTCACTTCTCACCCAAGTTTCAACAAAGACTTGGGTGACTCGTTTGTGTTGTGTAACCCATGCTACCGTTCACCTACTCCACAGATCAAACCAACGCTAACACAAGGGAAGCCAGAAGTGGCGTGTCCACTGGGACAGCTGGGGCAGGCTTCAACAGCTCTGAGTGCATGAGTAGAAGCAGTAGTAGAAGATGGAAGGATGCATGGATGGGTGAACTGAATGCAATGATAAAGTTGCAGGCATTCAGAACCAGAAGCCACGCTCACTTCTGCTGGGGCAAAGTTTGGAGATAAGAAGAGGATTTTGCGCTTGTGGCGATATTTATAAATGATGTGTTGGAACATAAAACTTCTAACAAAAATTCCAAATCTCTCTGACAGTGTTTCAAGGCTATTACACATTAGTTTTGCATTGGGATTTAACGGGTCAAGAGGGGATTAAATCTTATTCATGTCTGGAAATCTTTGGCAAGTCTCCCACAAGAAAAAATACTTAACGGAAGAAGTTTCATAAAAGAAAATGACTCTTCGCTCCCATTTTTTCAGGAAGGGCATTTTGCTGGCGAGAGGGCTCACCTGATACTCGTTTTGCAAAAACAACCAGGCAAAACAACAACTGGCACGGAAAGTCCTCAGCATGGTTATTGGCATCACCAGCTTTAATGCATACATTTATTTTTTCATATATATATATAAATATATATATAAATATACATATACATATATATATAAATATATATACATACATATATGTATACATATATATATGTAGATATATATGTATACATATATGTATATGTGTACATATGTATATATATGTATGTATGTACACATATACATATATATGTAAACATATACATATATATGTACACATATACATATATATATGTATACATATATATGTATACATATACATATACACACACACACATATATTCAAGCTGCTTCTTGTCCATTTCCGTTGGGAGTTTTTTTGTTATCACTGCACTGTACAAGTCAGAAGTGCAAATTAATTATTGGAAGCCAATACAGATTCACTCTGCTTTTTGCCAGCGTTAAACAGACACTGGGGACACTGCTAGAGGGTGCACCCCCGCACCATGACGCAGTTTCACCGACATCCTATATCTTTTGCATTTACTCATTATATGCATTGACCTGAACTTTATGGGTAGTTTGTCAAGGCAACAGTGGATCGGCTCACAGTGCATGAGAACTATTTCAGAGAGCAGCAAAGAGCCTCCAACGAGAGAAAAATGAAAGTATGGAAATAACAATCATAACAATAATAATTTCAGAATGATCGTTTTTCGGAATTGAACCCACTTGCAATTCTGCAAAGAGTGCATGCATGTGGCGAGCCAGGGCTGAGACAAATGTCGCCCTTACCGACATAAAAAGTCAAGTGCTGAGAACCAAGAGCCAAAGACCTGCTGGTGGAGGAGGACGGCAGCCAAGGTGGCCCAGGCTGCACACAGCAGGAGGAGAGAGCAGCCTGATGATCAGGCAAAAATAAGTCCAAAATGGTAAGAAGGCTGTGATGTACCGAGTTGAGGCTTTGAGATGACTTCTGAATAGATTCTACCAGTTGTTTTGAGTTGGAGCGGCGTTTTGAGCGTCACTTGGCGCACAAAGACCGATGCCCACCAGGCGCCCTCTTCAGCCGGCAGGTTTGATTCCGATGAATTTAGGCGTTGATTTCATGTTGTGTCATCGCTAATTTGGCGCTCAGTCACGGAGTGAATCACACTGATTGATATGAATCCGAACACTGATGGCAACTCGGTAAACACTCGGGGCACAAAATGGATGCTAAATGGGAGTGCTGATGCGTCAACACAAATTGTACGCGCTCACTGATTACACATTAATTTATCTTTGACAGGGAAACGGGCAGACCACTAATTCGAGTGGCAAGGCTAAAAGTGTGATGCTAATCGGAGGCAGCTGTGTGTAGGTGGCGAGAGTCGGAGCGACACGCTTCGACAACGATTTCGGAAAACAATTCTGGATCAAATGATTTAAAGCACGTTGGCATGCAGGAGATCCAAAGCACCAGTTTGTATTCTTTACTGAAAACAGAGGGCCAAAAAACAAACCAGACCAATTCACACATCTGTATGAAATTGGACAACTTGTCAGCACTCTGGTCTCACTCCCACGGTTGGCAAAAGTCGAGTGAGAGAAGTTAGGGACATACTTTTAGAAGAAAGAGATGAAATGCTAATGTTGTAGCAGACGGATGAGCGCTAGCACATTGCCATGCCATTCTCTTGTGAATGTTTTAACGACGTCGCAGCTTCTGATGTTGTGCCGGTCAGAGCTCGACTCAAGGTTGATGAGATGGGCTGTTTTGAATCGTGCATAAAATGAGACTAAAAACGCGGTAATATTAACGCATGTACTTTGACCGAAGAGCCAAGATGAGGAAAGACTGAAAACTGCTTTGTCTTGTTAAAAACTATCCGTCTGTCTGTCTGTCTGTCTGTCTGTCTGCCTGCCTGTCTGCCTGCCTGTCTGTCTGCCTGCCTGTCTGCCTGCCTGTCTGTCTGCCTGCCTGTCTGCCTGCCTGCCTGCCTGTCTGTCTGCCTGCCTGTCTGCCTGCCTGCCTGTCTGTCTGTCTGCCTGCCTGTCTGCCTGCCTGCCTGTCTGTCTGTCTGTCTGTCTGCCTGCCTGCCTGCCTGTCTGTCTGCCTGCCTGTCTGCCTGCCTGCCTGTCTGTCTGTCTGTCTGTCTGCCTGTCTGCCTGCCTGTCTGTCTGCCTGTCTGTCTGCCTGCCTGTCTGTCTGTCTGTCTGTCTGTCTGCCTGCCTGCCTGCCTGTCTGTCTGCCTGTCTGCCTGCCTGCCTGCCTGCCTGCCTGCCTGTCTTCAGCCCTCCTGCAAGTTGCTGTGTGTTGATAAAAACTGCGCAGGTTCCCCTCCTGCAGCTGAGCCAGGTTCCTGGGAGTGTCCGCAGTGGGCCGGCACAGCCCCAGCACTTGTCTTTATCAGATTAATGACGCAGGAACGTTTCTCCACATTGGCATGAACCAGCCGCCGTGGCAGCTCTCCTGTGCATGGAGACGCTTCGGCCCCTCGTTCAATCTGCTCCTTTACCTTCTCACCGCTCTCGGAGTCCCATCGTTTGCTTACCGCTGTCTTTTGTCTTTACCCCACCCCCGCCCCACCCCACCTGTTTCCACCCACCAATCTGTTTTTCCCTTCACAGCAAAACTCCCTCGATCCTTCACGCGTTTCTCCCAGTCCATCAGCCGCACCCTTTCCCCGATCCTTGTTTTTTTTAATCTGCCTATCTTTAGCTCATCTTCGCTCTGTCTGTCCTGTCTGATTTTATCTGCATCAGAAAGAGGGGACCCGCACTGGCACTGGCTCCCCCGTCTCAGCATCACTCTCTCCTCGTGGACGTCTGCGTCTTATCTCCAGTTTTAAGGATTTCTCTCCTCTGATCTTTCTTCCTGGGAGGGGGTGCACTCCCTTTTTAGGTTACCTTTTAATGTTCCACACTTTTATCTTTCTCCTCTTTTTTTTTTTTCTTTTTTGGGTCCGCTGTGATTAGACACATATGAAATTCCGTGTTCTCTTTGTTCTGTTTTCATAACTGTGCTTAGTTTCTTATGAAATAGATAAATAATTGAACGCAGCCCTCGTGTGCTGTAATGGGTTTTGCTCTCCTTCCACAGCTCTTTGTCCTGTCAAAGTGTGATTGAAGGCTAACTAGGAGAGAAAACATTTGAACTGAGCCTCAGTGCTTTGCAGATCACTTCAATGTTTTGGCTTCCACCAGCAAGGTGTGTGCATCTGATTCATCTGCTTCAGGTTTCTGGCTGGTACTGAGAAAGACAAGATCAAACCAAGGTCTTCTTGAAAATGTCAAACAAACGTTAAGGGGCGAAATGTGTTTGCTTTCTCCGGGCTTCTCCCTGTTTTGTTTTTTTGTTTTTTAAAAGCAGATTTGGCAGGTTTTGGTGTAAGGAGTAATGGGGCTGAACTTGAACCCCCAAGAGTTTGTCATTCACCACACTGATCTTCTAAATCCCCGTGTTCAGACTTTGAAACTGCGAAACACTCAGAAATTCCCGCAACCTTGGGATTTCTTTGGAGCATCTGTGCACCACTTCCTCCCTGGCTTGATCGATGCAGCAGCCTCTTCTCTTTAACAAGGCCTTCTCCTGAGACCAGATTTCAGTTCGGTAACTGGGCACTGATCTGATAAACACTGACTAATCCTGAATCCACCTCTCCTCGCAAAGCAGTACAAAGCTTTATGGTCCTGACATAGAAAACAGATAAAAAAAAAAAAAAAGTTCCTCATCACTCACTTGAACTTGCTCATTCAGCCTCAAGCCGGACTGGGCTGATCTGTGACACACCAGGATCATATTCATACTGATACACATATCAGCATAGATTTCAATTATGGCCAAACGGGGCGATGATTTAATTGCGAAACTTCTGAAATGACAACCTGTGGATCGGGAGACTCGCTGTGAATCAAAACAGCAGCTGTGGTCTCCGTCTGCTGGTGACTCGACTGGTGCGTGTCACCACTTTCAGGGCTCATCTGTGCGTCATCGTCTCCTTACTCACCGACACTTCAGCACTGAGACCAGCTCAGGAACAACAGGGCTGCACTTGTGCATTGCAGTACTTGCCAAATGAAAACACCATTCAGCCTGAATAACTAGGAAAGAAACAGAGTGAATGTCCTGAAGCAGCGTTTCTCAACTCGCGGGTCGCAACCCAAAAGTGGGTCGTGGTTCCGTGGGCATTTTGCAGGATACACAATTCTATTCACTCGTGTGATTATTATGACTGAATAAAGACAGTCTGTATTGTTGCACTATTTTTCTGTTTTTGTGGAATAAATTTTGAGTGCAGAGGAATAAATTTGGGTCGCGACTTAAGGATAAGGGTAAAAATGTGGGTTTTCAAACTCCACCAGTTGAGAACCACTGGTCTAAAAGGTGTGAGGAAGAAAAAAAAACAGGTTGGCGTCGTCTCCATGTGACCTAAAGCCAACAGGCCTTCCTTCCCTCCTTCCCCGGACCCTCTCACGTCACAGGAAGCGTGCCAGCTCGGCAGCCAGACTTTAAGCCAAGGAGACAGAGAGGGACTGAAGCGCTCCGTCGCAATGTTTTTGTCACTTGGCCAACGGCCGCACAGCACAAGCTCGCATCTTCATCACCTTACATGTTTCCTTGCATCCCGTTTCCTACTTGGCGTCTCGGGGGAAATCAAAGCACTGTAATAAGACGGACGTGCTGCCAACTGCAGTCATCCCTCCGGCTCTGGGAGGAGGGACAGCCTGGCATGTGTTTGCACAATCAGGCCCACGGATATGTGCATGCAAGATGAGACACAGATTAGATTTGCAAAAGCATTCAATATTATGACTTAGATCTGCACATACATGGAAAATAAAGGTCAAATACAGAAATGATTAGCAATTTAATTTTGGCAGAATCCATTTTTTTTTTTCCCGTCATTGAGTGCATTGTCAGACAAGATAAACTTGAACCAAATTTGACTAACCTCTGAGGGTAGGCGGGGGCATGGACAATTCTATGGGCCCCAGAGCAAATTCTCATGAATATATTATGGATGGAAGGGGAGCCCCACCAATTTGTTGTTATCGGGCCCAAAACTGTTAGCAGCTTCCCTGCCAGGAAAATCCATGCAGCTGAGGACAACTTCATGGATGTTGAGGACAAGCTCATGATGCGGAGTCGCCTCAGTGTGGGATGTACCATCTCAACATGGAGAGACACTCTAATCTCCCAATGGTAGTGGGCTGAAGCTAGTGGAACAACACATTCAGAAAAAGCAGTCAGTCGCTGATTGAAATAAACTGCTAATAAAATTAGCAGGAAGTCCGAGAATCCTGACAAAACACGGAGCAAGACAAATAACCTGTAGCATAACAATGCTACTGGTTGAAATCTAGACAAGAATTTCTATAATGCAATCTCATCCTAGATTGATGAAGCCAAACATCTGTCCAAAACATCAGGAAGACATGCACGATGCAGAACGTGTATCTGAGATGTTCTTCTGATCCAAAGTAGCGACAATCTTAACGTGACACTCTGGGGAAACACTCGCTCCTCTGTAAGAAATATGGAATTTAGCTCAGCAGCCCCAAAACTCAGTTTCATGTTGATTGCGTGTGATTCAACTCAAAGTGAGCCTGTGCACACGCGCCTGTGCGTTTGATCTGTCAAAATAGATGAAGGTGGAAACGTGTGCGGCGTGAACTCCCATGGAAGTGTGTGAAAAGACTTGGAGGCAGCAACACCGCCAACTTTAGGAGAAAACAAAAGTGAAACAGACTCATTTCAGTCGCTGAGTCAGACACCCACTTTGGACATCCACCCAAATGGATGTGAGCTCACAAGCTCCACCCGCTAACAGTCCCCACTGAGTGATTTGCTCATTTGGTGAAGGGCCGTGCCACTGTGAGCGACTGAGTGATTTGTTTACTCGCAGCTCAGCATCATAAGCAGGGAGGGAAAACAAGAAACCAGAGCCGTGGCTTTTCCCACGGCGCCGATACAGCCAAGAATGTAACATGTTCACACAAATCGCAGTATTGTGCAAACAGAGACACGCGCTCCGTGTTCTTTGTTTTTTTGGGGGTTAGCTAGCTAGCGGTGGTACGGAGAAGTCAGTGAACGAGTTAATGGAGGTGAGGAATCAGCAAAATGACTCCGGTGTTTGGAAGGATGAGTTCAGGACACAAACTGAATGATGAACCTGTTAGTTAGTCAGCAACTAAAGGGCTTCACATCCACCCATCCTGACCACGGTACATTAAAATCAACTGGGCATCCACTTCTGTTGAGGAACAAATAACGCTATCCAAGGAAAATCTTGAAAGGAGAGTTAGAATAAAGGCTGATCATCCTTCAGGCTTCTTTCCAAGGCACCAAACACAACAAAGTCCACTGAAAAGTGCAACTTCAAAATTGATGAATTGGACAAAGTGCAGAAGTGACAGACTGTGAATATTGATGGTTGAAGCACTCACACTGTGTGTGTGCGTGTGTGTGTGTGTGTGTGTGTGTGTGTGTTTAAGAGTGATAGGGTGTCTGCTGGATGATTATATTTAGCCGCCCCCAAAGCTGTGACGCGGTTTGATTCCCTCTGTACCTCTTTTTAAATGGACTCTGCTAAAAGAATTATCTGCTGTCACTACAATTCTCTATGGGCCCTGAAGAGCGTATAAAACACTTCATCCCCTGTACACACTCACCCCAACACTCGCACGCACAAGCACACACACACACACAAGCACACACACACACACACACACTCACACACACACACATTCAGCCAAAGAGTTTAGACACAAACTTACTTCAACTCTGTGCAGGCAGCAAAAGTGTCTTGCAGAGTGAAATTTACTCATACTTCCCATTTTCCCTCTCACCAGCCTTGACCAAATCATTCAAAATTTGAGAATAATTTTATGGACTCGTAAGTCATCATTTGTCATCTCCATTAGTTCGACTATGAGGCTGAACTGTGAAGGAAAGAATAACTCTGTAGCTCACAGCAGTAGCAGTAGTAGTTGAATCATTTGAAACGATTTCCCCCCATTTTCCAGTTTAGAATCAGTGGTCTCACGACTGGAAATCGGCCGGGACTGTGAGTCGGTGGAGCTTGTGTGCTCATGTGGGTTTCAGCAATACTCCGAGTGACTGCCTGAAAACCCTGATTTAGTGAGCGACTCATATAAACTCGAGTCAGTGAAATAAGAATGGAGTTTCTCGTGACTGATGAATGACCTTAAGTGCGGCCAGGGCTAAAGGAGAAAACCCTGAGCAGCTGCTCTGTGAGACACGGTTCATCAAAACTGCACTGTTGCGGTAAACGGCGGATCGATCTCCTCTCTTGTTTGGTTTGTGTAACACCTAGACAATACGATCCGCCCGCAAAAGGCGAGGAAAAATCAAGAGGAAGGGAAGAAGTAGAATAGAGACAATAAGAACAGCCGAGTGTAAATTAGGGGTGGTTCTGGTCGGGGGAGAGAGACGTATGACGGAGAAAGCTGGGAAATGAGGCAGAGAAACGGAGAGAAAGACAGACAGAAATGTAGAGCAAAGGATGAAAAACTCCCAACAAGGAAAACAAATAGCTGATGCTGAGCTAACACCCGCTTTCTTCATTTATCAACCTCTGGCGTTCTCCCACAGTGATTAACTTTGTTCTCTAATGCTCTCTGTTGCTCCCTGTCAGAGCAGCTCTTTTTTATATTCAGTGGGGGGGGGGGGGAAATAAGGTGGGAGAAAAGAAGGAAAAATAGAAGGAGAAAAAAAAACAAAGTAATTTTGATGTTGCTTTCCATTGCTGTTTGCCCCGAGCCGACGACCTGGGCTTTGAACATTACGCAGTTAAAATCTTTCCAAGGTAAACAAGGTAGACTAGCGGGGGGGAGACTTTTTTTCTTTTTTGTTGATTTTTTTTTTTTTTTTTTTTTTTAAGAAGGAAAAAACTGAATAAATAATAGAGGTGCAGAATTTGTATTTAGAATACAGAAAAGGAGGGTGAGGATTTAAAATAGGTGAGGATGAGCACAGGAGAGCAGGGGATTTGGGAGAATTCCAGTTTTGGGAGCAAGACAGAGAATGCTTTCATATCCACTGCGATAACGAGGTTACTATACAACGTTTGGTGATAAGTAACGGGTCAGTAATCACAGCGATCCCACTACAACTGTCACGCAACTCTGGACATACTGCTCTTAGAGCTGACACTCACAGATTTTTGCCTATTTTGATCAAATCATGTCAAACATGCGATCAGATTCAGCAGAAAGCTGAAGACAGGTGTTTTTTTTTATGGTGGGCCGTAAACAGAGGGCTAAATAGGCTGGAGATCTGCAGAGATTTTTGGATAACCAAGCAGAAATGAAAAAAAACAACATTTTAGAAAGGTTTCCGTATTTGTCATAATTTGCAGCTCCAGCTCGTCACATTGAATAAGTTCGGTGGATCTCTTCCCTTCGGATTTAGATTTGGACAAACAGAATCTTGCAGCTAACGGTGTCGGCCGTATCGTCATGACGCAACGTTATTTCATTCACTCACAGAATCCTCGAGCACAACGTGTGTGGATGAGTGGACTGAGGCAGGTGCACTGTATGTACTCCTGCACATTCAGCCACATGAAACAGTGTAACGGCGGCATCACTCCCCTCTTTTCCATCTATTTATTCATTCCTCCGCCGCCGCCGCCGCCTCCCACTTACTCCACTCTGTCGGGGATCATTTATTTAACAGTGTCATGGTGTCACACAACACCCCAGACAAATCAACCCTCGCCAAACATGATGAACTGGCCCTCCCGTACGCGCACACAATACAGTCAACAGCGCGGCTCACTGTGGCTCTGACTCACTCGCACATTGCCGGTAATTTGCAGGGGCGAGATACGAACTGCGACTTCTGTACGTTCATTCGACGGATGCGTTCGGTGGTGACGTGTTTCGTTACGGCGTCCCCAAGCGCTCTTGGACAGGCTGGAAGGAGCCGTGAGCGTTTCAAACGCCTCGACACAAAGACCTGATCTACAGCGGATCAGTCAGAAGACCTGAAGTCAACCTCAGGTGAACCATCTCCAAGTAAATAATTAAGAAGGTGGGATGACTGACAAAAAAGGATGATTCTTACACATACTGTCCGAACAAATTTCCACGGTCACTCAGCACAGAACTTTCCCAGATAGAGTGTAGCAGATATTATAATGTCATCTAGAATAATAAAGTCCTAAGAATGTTGATACCAGGCCAGAATTCGACCAGAGCTGAGAGACACGGGTCGCAGGACAACTGCTCAGGCACTGGCTCCTGCTCTTTCACATTTCAATGATTCATTTCCGTGGCTTGACTTCCTGCTAAAATTCTGACCTCTTGGTACCCAACACGCAAGTACGCACTTGAAGACCCTCAGGCTGAGATCTCTGGTCCGTCCCAGAGTCCAGGGTGAAAAGTAAAATACTAGAGGGCAGCCATCCCCGAGGCGCTGAACAATCTGCCTGAGGAGACCAGGTCAGATGAATGTTTTAAAATTTTACACCAACGTCCACCCAAAAGCCTTTCCTGGCGTTTGCTCAGGTTTCAATATTTACATCGCTTGCCTTTTACAAGTGCCGTTTTAACCTCTCTCAGAAGCGTGTGCACAGAGTGCACAATGATTTCAACAAGTGCCCTCTTGAGAATCATTGATCTTATTAAACTCAATAATTATTATGAATATTGATATTTAAAAAAAATATATAATATATATACATATACATATACATACATATATATATGTATATATATGTATATATATATACATATATATACATATATATATGTATATATATACATATATATACATATATATGTATATATATACATATATATACATGTATATATATACATGTACATATATATACATATATATACATGTATATATATATACATATATATACATGTATATATATATACATATATATACATGTATATATATATACATATATATACATATATATACATGTATATATATGTATATATATGTATATATATATACATATATATACATATATATACATGTATATATATATACATATATATACATGTATATATATATACATACATATACATATACATATATATATATATACATACATATACATATATATACATACATATATATATATACATACATATATATATACATACATATATACATACATACATATATACATACATATATATATATATATATATATATATGTATATATATATATATATATATATATATATATATAGATATACATATATATATATATGCTTTTTCTGAATCAGTGCTCTGACTGCTGTTCCCTACAGTTGAAACTCAAACATTGGACAAACCTATATTACGTTAAATTATCATAAATGTGTGTTTCTAAAACACGATATTTGAGGCTCCGTATGTCCAAAATACACGTCAGGACTTTTTTTTATTCCACCACTGTTTTTCAGGGTTTCTTTTTGTGGATTCACAACTGTGCTGAGCTCTGATAGAAGTGGTAAGAATGAAGTTTCCTGCAAGCAGCCACACACGTCTTGAAGAAGTACATAAGGAAAGTTTAGTTTTAATTAAAAGTAAATAAATAAAAGGAGAAGTTTTCAGAGATAGTAAAAAGTGAAACTCTCATTGTTCCCCTTTATTTAAGGAACAGAGCTCATAAATGTCTTATGAGCATCTGCCTGATTGCGGCGAGGAAGGCCTGAAAAAGAACTGAACAACTGCTGAATTATTTCTCATGCCGTCATAGGGAACAGACAGACCATGTAGCTGTGTGAAGCAAATTAGGGCCGTGTGTTGTCGAGAACGTGAGCACGCTGTTTCAGTCCGGTCCTGTGGGCCACAGAATTAGAACATTTGTTTTGGCAGTTCCTCCAGATAAGCACACTGTGATCCGCCCAAGGACAAAACAGTCAGCGCGAGGAGAGGAGGCCGCTGCCAACAGATGGCGCTGGAGTTAAACAACAATTTATATTAAATCACACGTGTCAGTTGTGCTACGTTCTGGGTTTTGTTTTGGGTTTTTTTTACTGGTAAAATCATTTGTTTGCTTCACCGTTTTTGTACCATGTTGGAACTCGTTTTCAAAAACTCAATTCTAGAGACAGAAATTCACAGAGATGATGGAAAGATGAAAAAGATTTGAGTCCATATTGGCATCCAAGCCTCACCAAGACCACCGGCTGTATATAAAGATGGGCGGAGTCACCCATTGGTTTGCGAAAACCCGCTCTGAAGCCTGGAGATGAGTTACACCCTCAGCGCCATCTTGAGCTTCCAGGTCTGTTCTGAAAATGGAGGAGTCCATATTTGGATGTGTGGTGAGTACTGGAGGTGAGTCATGAATGCAGTGTGAGTGCAGCGTGTGCCACAATGGCCACCCAACCGCCAGGAAGCCCACGACACTCAGCAACAGGCCATTTTTACCCAAATCTTTTACCCAAAATTAGACCAAAACAGACACTAGGCCCTATTTAATGATTTTTTTAAATTGTAATTTCGACAATCAACATTTTTTTTGTCTGTTTGTGTGAGTATGAATTGTGTACTCATGTCTGTAGTCGGCAACAATCGTCTTTTTGCAACCATTTTAAGCGGCCCCTGTTGGCCAAATGAAAGAATGCAGGTTTATGGCACTTCCATATTGGCCTTCTTTTTGAAACACGAAGCTCCATCCATCCATCTTTGTATCCAGACAATGGTTTTGCCACATGCCAAAACTGCTCCACGTGGCTGAGCTCTGGTGGTTGTGGGGCCCGTGGAGACTTCAGCGAACTCAGCGTCCCGTTGAAGAAAAGGTCTTGAAATGAACCCAGCTTAGTGACGCGGTGGGTTTTCCTGCTGGAGGCCACGACACTCGGGGAGGCTTTGGCATCACAGTGATGCTCAGTTGGCACTTGAGTGCCAAAAATGCTCCCAACAACATGAGATCAGCAGCAGCAGCAGCAGGCTGGATGGATCTGCTCTGAATTCTGACTCTACCGTGCTGAAGGAAAGAAATCGATCTATCAGACAAGGCAACATTTTCCAGTCCTCTCCTGTCTTCTAGTGTTTGGTCCCCTGTTTCCATCAGCCAGGAGGGTTATCTGATTTACTGCTGCCTTCCTGTCATGCAGAATTTGTGTCTGGACGTTTTTCTCTGATTCCTGACATCGACAAGGCACTTTGGCCCAAAGAACTGCTGCTCACTGGGTATTTTCACATTTTTAGGGCCATTTTCAGTAAAATCTAGAAACGGCTGGGTGAAGAAATGCCGGCAAATCAGCAGTTTCTGAAATTGTCAGACCAGCCTGTCTGGCAGCGACAATCACGGTGGCCTCAAAGTCAATTACATCACCTTCCTCAGCCATTCTGATGCTTAGCCTGGACTCCAGCAGGCCGTTTTGGCCACATCTGCAATCCTCACAGGTTGAGCTTCTGCCATGCGATTGGCTGCCTTACTTTGTGCAACGCTGGCGGCAGGGACAATGTGTCCGCGTACTTGTTTCTGGAAATACCTCCCCGTCAGGTGAGGGACAGTCTTAATATCCTCTGCCAAACCCGCAGGGATGCAGGTGCCTTGATCAAACCGAAGCAAAAGTTGTTAAGTCCTCAATTCTTCCTTCTGAACCCTGACACGATTCATAACACATCACTCAGCGACACGCTCTTCTGTCTCCGTCTGCGCAGGTATTAAAAAAAAAAAAAGAGAGACATTTTTCATCAGAGAGTCTGCTGGGGGAAACGCCAGGAGAGGGAAACAGAGGCGAGGTGTGAGAAGAAAGTCGAGAGAACAAACTGGCATGCTGACAGCTGATACTTCCATCATTCATGTTCGTCAGTGACCTCAGCACCCTTTCAAAGACGCTATCAAACGGGCTCACACGCTGAGCAAAGCCAACACAGTGATGGGCCTTTTTTTTTTTCTTTCTTTTTTTTTTACTCTTCCTCCTGCGCCGTTTCATCATGTTACTTCAACAACCATCTCCACACCGGAAAGAGGATGAAGAGGTTCAGCAACACGGTGCTTCTGTTTATTTGCCACTTAGTGTCAGAACACGCCAGGAGCAGACAACCCCCGACTAGGAAGGACAGGAAGGAGACAACATCCTCCTAAAGTCACTGCATCTCGTGTCACAGTTGTGAACAGTGACGGACAAACTTGCACGTTACTACTCCCAACGAGACTTCGGCGTTGGGAAATCAAAAACGGTGAGTGGAAATTTCTTTGAAGGGGGGAACTGATACGGCGCTGTTAATCAGCTGTGTCAGTGCAGCTGATCCCTTTGGCTGTGTGAACTGTTATCACGGCAACACGCAGACTTCATGTCACCGCGCGGGGCTGACAACGCCTCATCAGCTCTCGTTAATGTCCTGCCAAGACGGGTCAGGAGGGGGGTGGGGGTGAGGGGGGGGGGGCTCGTTGTGACGTCGCCGCCACTGAACACCAGCTGAGGTTATTTTGGCCGGTTTGTGAAACACAGAAATAAGAAGAAATGCGCATCAAGAAATTCCAATTTAAATATCTCCCCTCCAACTGCAGGCCGTGCGAAGGAAATGTCTCGGTTCGGACTCGGGGTATTCCCACGTGGACTTTGGAACGTCTCCAATCCGGGAAAAAGTGCCAAAAAATAAATGCGTTAAGGATGATAATATCAGATTCACAGTCAACCTTTCCAATGCCCTTCCTGTTTGACCGACAGGAAGTAAAGTTGATAGCATCAGGCAGGGGGAGAAAGACAGGAAAGCAGATGATCTTCCTCAAGGCCTCTCAAGCTGCAGCTATTGGCTATTTTTGTAATTAATTAATTTAACTCATTTGACTAAACAATGTTTGAATATGCAAAAATATTTTTTGTAAAAAGACATGTCTGGGAATGACAAACACCTTGAAATACTGCAAACTTAAGGAAACACAGCTTCTATTCTGGAAAATTGTAATTTAATTACCGGTATTTTTTTTTTTTTTAGTTGATTTAACCGAATTAATTCATCCTTTCAGCTTCCCTGGTTTGGGAGAAAGACGAAGACGTAGTGAAGCAAAGGCTATCCAACAATGACTTTAAAATGTACGCTATCGAAGACAATCTGACGCACCATGAAAAGATTTTAAGAATAATTCCTTAGACAAAAGTGTGTCTATTTACTGCACACAGGTGTTTTGAAAACGAGACTTTAGCAAAGGTCATCGTCAATCACCTGTGAAAATAATCGCACACAACAGCCAAGTTTCCCGGCGCGGCGAGAAAAGCGGGACCTCACAGAATTTGCCATTATGCCAGAGAGGCGAGGCCGCTTATCAATGCTATGTTAAATACTTCCACCCGGGGAAGCTGCCGGAAGCTGCCAAGATAGCGGCGCTGAGAGAGCGTCAACCTTCTCTCGGCCGCAGGCAATCCCCTCACGCCGAGGAGCCGTTGACTGCAAAAGGAAAAAGAAAAAGAAAAGAAAAGGAAGAAAAACCACGGAGCTATAGGTCAAGGCGCCAACTCGAAAAGTCACCCTTGTGAGTGAAGTGCAGAATATGTGCTTCACGTTTGGCCGCCACGAGCACGTGTTCTCATGACTGGCCGTGAGAGAAACGCATGTTTCAAGATGTTGTAAATGTCAACGAAAACAATGACATTTTGAAGGAAATCAAAAGGAATCTTTCAGGCCTGAAAATGATTTTATGTGAAAAGCCATGAAAGCGACACCATGTGTGAGTGAGACCGACATAAATATATGCATATATATGTATACATACATAAGTGCAGCTGCTACATCTGACATCTGATAAACCATCATTTTTGGCAAACAGCTCATTGCATCACAGGTCTGCAGCAGTGGGCGTGTCCGTCAGAAAGTGTCCCACTGTGCCACCTGTGCGGTCGCACAGACCTAACAAACCTTTGCACAAGCACGGTCGCATGTCACATCTTGAGCTTCGCCGCTGACAAATTGACATTATCCGACATGGACCGGGGCCCCTTCCAAACTCACCTCCACCCACCACGCTCCCCCTCGGTCCTCATCAAAACGACAAGGTGTCGCACTCAAACTATTCCTCCGACAGCTGTCACCGAGGGTCCATCAGCCCAGCCAGACGGGAGCCTTCGGACGCCGTTTCAAACAGTACGGCTACATAATTAGCGGCTGACTTAGCCCCTCCCGCCGGGATACAGAACGCCAGCTTCCTCTTCACATTTTGTGTGACCTCAGACCGCTTCCACTGCTCCTCTCTGGCACGGCTGCATTCCATAATTCGGCCCCTCAGGAAAGCAGGGCCCATTACTCACTGCGCAGCTTCCTCTTTTGCCCTCCAACGCTGCGTTTTCACGTGGACGCACAAACACGCAGCCACGCTTCCGTAACGCAATCGGAGCATATACACGCTTTCACACGTACCATTAAAAATAAAAAAATAAAAAAATAAATAAAAAAAACTATACGTGCAACGTTCGCCCATACAGTACAAGGGCACGCACGTGCGCACGCCTGATTTGGTTTGACTGCACAGTAATGCGGCGAGGTTACATGGCTGTCCAGTGTGCATAATCCTCAGCAGCTACACAGAGATGGAAAAATAAGACTGTCTGCTCTCATCTTCTGCCTCTCCGCTGAGCCGCGCATCCAGACGGGACGCGCACGGGGAAGGCCTGAGCGTGTCTAGCCGGGCGTGCGCGTGCACATGCACACGCATGGGTAAAAACAGCTGACTGCCTCCCTCTTGAACCTCCAGTGTGGACAGCACACGGATTCACTGACGCAGACGTACATAGAAGTGAGCATCTGAAGTGAAAGGGGGGGGTGGGGGGGGAGAAAAAAAAAAAACCTGGCTTCATCAACTGGATCGCGTCACGTTTAATGTTTAACCACACGATAGGATGCATGTTGAATTTGGAAATTCTGGAAAAGTCCACCTGAGATCTTGTCAACTTCACACAGAGTAAAGCACAAATCCAAGAATAAACCAGCTGAAGTTCATCCTTTGATGAACCAACCATTTTTATGTTCATGTCCGCTACTGGACAGGTATTAATCATTTTACATATTCCTGCGTGAAGATTATTGCATGATTGCACAATACTGAACCATTTCCTGCTCCAAAGGTGCTTGGCTATCTGACAAGGAACAGGAATCAATAGCTGGTTTCCATTACAGCTTTAGCTAAATAGAAAGCGATACTTGTGCTCTGTACTCGTTTACGTCGAAGGCTGTTTGGTCCACGAGCTTTGTGATTCTTCTCATCTCTCAAGACTCTGCTGTAAAAGAAGATGGACGCTCAAAGCCGGCTGCATGTCGCTGCGGTTCTGGTTACACTGACAACAGTTGCCTTGACGATATTTCATAAGAGACGAAGGCGACGTGCGAGAGTTCACCGGCAAAGTCCGTGTCTGTGGCAAAGGCTGTGCCGTCTCGGAGATCAACTCGACAACGTAAAGTTTCATCTACGCAAATGCGAAAATTGTGTTTCCACTGAACTCTTCCGTCTGCGATACCTCCTCGTCAGAGCGAAAAAAAACGTTTTTTATTTGGAAGATTTTTTTTACGAAATTCATGCGTTTCCATTACGTTTTTTTTTTATCCCTCTATTTTGAGTTTCTAAGGTTAATAAAAACCCAGCGAATGAACGATCTTGTCCTGCATTGTGTGGTGGTCCATGGAGTGCACAGAAGGTCAAGGAAGTCCCAAAACGGATCCTCACAGTCTGCCGCACCTCGGAGCTGCAAGTCGGCTCTGGACTCTCGATGCGACAATAAACACTAATCCACACTCTCTCTCTCTCTCTCTCTTTCTCTCTCTCTCTCTCTCTCTCACTCTCTCTCTGCACTAAACCTTTTGCCAAATAACAGCACTGTACGTATGAAGGTTTAAGCTCTGCCTGAGTCTACTTGCACATGTGTGCACCCATGTGTGCACCCGTGTGTGTGTGTGTGTGTGTGTGTGTGTCTGTCTGTGTGTGAAAAGAAGGTACTCCAATTTATTTGAATTAATGCCACACATTCTGTGGAATGGACCACAAATCAGAGTGACCTTTGTTCGCGAGCATACACAGATAGCTCCGCCTCACGCGCACGCACGCACGCACGCAGGGAACCGGAACTCTGCGAAATTAATAAGACCAAAAACAACAATATCCTGACGATTAGAGCTGGGACCATCAGACTAAAGAGGATTTGCAGCTTAACTTTTTAAGATTTAGCTACAAGACTTATGCTCAGGACCACAGTGTAATTGAATAAGACATTTGCATAAGGATTACCAATACCCAGTTCTAATTCTCTTTATTCAATACAGCAAAGGAGATATTTTAAACACCACAGGTAAAGAGGCCACTTCCTCTCGACGTGCTGTGGCGTTAAGCAAAAACAAAAAACGTTCTGAGTGTACCCATCTGACGGTTGCCAAGTTGCTGTTGCTAGGAGGGGAGGTGTCCGCGCTTTATTCAGATAACCTGCAGGTACCTAAAAGCACCTGGATTCATTAAACCTGCAAGTGTGGAAATGCTGGCAGTAAAAGGTTTTGGCAAAAATGTTTTCACTACCATTGTTGTTTTTGTGATGTATGCATTATTCTTATAGCAAAAAATGTAAAATGGTGTTATTTTTAAGAGGTCATTAGTGAGTATGTACACATACATAAAACTGTAAGCCATTTGTGTTGAAATTCGTACCGGGGCTGCTTACAAATCTCAGTGTAGCATCACAGAAGCTGGAATATGCTGGACATAAATTGCTGCAAATGGGTAACATTCATACAATTTTGTGATTCTAAGGCGAAAACGACCAAAAACAATAGAGGTGATTTAAATGTATGCTTAAGAGAAAAGCGATACGAGTGCTTTTCTGGTCCTCTGTAAATCCTAAATGCAGGCAGAACCGCATGAAGCCTGTTTGCTGCAGCCCACAATGCTGCCAAACATGAGCCAGGAGGGAAGGTGAAGGGCTGTAACCAGGATTGTTGTTTTTTCTTTTGCATGCGTCAGACTTGAACTCATCAGCCCCGCCCCTCCCCCGGGGCTCTGGCCCTGTGCTGAATCTCCCGTGGCAAATATGCTTGAATACATTCACAGCGACGAAAATATCCTTTTACATTGTTTCAAAAACAAACCTCAGTGTTTGTTGGTTTTGTTTTTGTTTTTGTTTGTGCGAAAACCTCGGCCTTCCCACTGCACACGCTTTTCTACATGTCACAGCAGGATACACACATTAATAACTGCGATAATGGCTCCATCCCAGCAGGGCGCAGTTTATGTGCATGATGGCTCACTGCTGCTGCTTCCTGGGACACCCAAATAAATCTGAACCATCGTTAACATTATTAATAGGCTTCTGTTGCCGTGACAGTGCGGACGTATCCGAGCGAAGCGGCAAAGATGTGACGGCTCCATTTCAGCAGAGTCAAAGAGCGTGTGGTGCACGTCTGCCGTGATAACTGCGGGGCTGCGACCGGAGCTCTGATGAGATGACGTCAAAAGAGAAAATAATAATAAACTTGGAATACTTTCTTTTACGTGCTGGATAACGAATGTCGATTTTCGAGGATTTCATTTTCAACGCGTGTGCCCTCATCATCACCACGCCAAAGAATCGCCAGAGAAAATACAACTGGCGCACACAAGAGGCTCCTCGCAGTCTACCTGCTCCCAACCACCCTGCCACCCCTCCCCCCCTTTTTTAAAGACATTGCTTTTGAAAATCCTTGGAGTTAATTTATGAAGCAGAGCAAAACCTTGCCGCCCTTTTGGAAAGGCTCTTTTGAAGCGCTCCCTGAGATGTACGGTCACAAACATAAAATTGGGTAGAAGGACGGCACAGACAAGACGCTCTGAGCTTTAATGAGCGGACATGCATTTCAAAATGCTGCACTCTTGGCTTGTGATTTGGCTCAGATATTGCATTTATGCTATAATTCTTCTTTTTTTTGGCCCTTTTTCGTATTTTAAAGGTTGGAAAGTCCGTAACGTCCAGATTCTTAAAAATCCTGCCTGAGATTGCGCGGCGCCATGGCTGGCAAGAGGAAAGGCAAGGAAAAAAATAAAAAGTCGTCTTTCAGAATCCGGAAGCCTTGAGCCGACTCAGGCTGGAGCCAGAAAATAAATGGGAAGAGAAAGTCAAGATTTAAAAGCAACGTGGGGAAGATCAGAATACATCTTCAAGCGGCACCATTGACCTTGTGCCGATTGATTAACTGGGCACAACAGCCGCAATCTCCAGACGGTGCCGACGCCAACACCACCTGCCATTCAGACACAAACAGCACTGCCACCTTCACTAGACCCCGGCCGAGTGCGAGCCCTCCAGGTTGCGACAACAACTACGACTACGATGTTCCATTCAATTTAGCTGCCACTGCAGCTGCACCAGCTCGAACACACCCAGGCTGAGCAACCAGTGACCCTCACACATTTTCCGTAGCACCCCACAATGGCGCTGGAGGAGCAGCGGCAGACGGCGGCTGGGCTCAGAAGCTCGGAGGGAAGTCTTTGATGTCGAATGGTGAAAGGTCACGACGAGCTTGGCGAGTCAATAGTGAGTCGTGATGGATGTCAAGAGTTCACTTTGCTCAGATTCCGACTGCTTTTGGCGAGAAGTATTACTTCCAAACAATAATTTGTCTCATTTGAAGCTGAGTGAAAGTGTTCAAATCTTCCCCAACAACGACCACGTCGGTAAGAGAGACTTGCCTGACACCTTTCCAGAAAATGTCACGAGGAACTGTAGGAAAACGCGACACACACACACACACACACACACACACACACACACACACACACACACACACACACACACACACACACACACACACACACACACACACAACTACAGTCTTTCGAAGCCTTTGGCAAATTGTTCTGTTTGCTTGGTTGCTGAAATCCTGCTGCCTTTGATAAGAAAATGTGGTTTTGATCCGAGAGAACGCTGTAAAATTTAATCCGTTGTTTGGTGTTTAGATGACAAATATTTGGCAATAGGAAAAAAACTCCATGTTTTTGTGTTTGCTTTGTACCAACGCATGCAAGTCATTTCTGTCATTTAATCAATGCAACAAAACATAGAGAAGCAATCATTTTGTTCTAGGACAAGGAATGAAAAGTCTCTTATTGTGCATGAATTACATTTGCATCTTTCCAGCAAATGCACATATTAATAAGGAGTTCAAGAACCACACATCTGTTATTTTAACCTTGGTCTTTCTTCAGTCTTTGATGGAGTATACAGTAATTAAAGAGTTCAGCCGACTACTCCGCCTCCACTTGCAGAAGAGACATTCTTCCTTTCAGTGTACAAACAAGCTGCGCTTTGAAATGCTCTCGCCATCACTGCGAGCACGGTAATGTAAAAAAAAAAAAAGAAAAAAGTTTGCGAACGCACAAAGCAGGCTTTAGATGTTCAGCGAGGACGGCACAAAGGAAAGTCCAAAGAGAAACGGTGAAACAAACATCAAGATAGGGCTGGATGAGGCCTGATAGTAGGTCAAGCGACAGATATGGAGGCTGCCTGCAGGAAAGACAGAGCCTGCGTGGGCAGCAGGGGCTCGTGGAGGAGGGACGGCTGAGAGAGTGAAGCCAGGGTGGCTCGCCGGCTGGGTGGGTGGGAGGGAGGGGGGGGGGGGCACTAAAAAGCAAAGGAGGATAAGAGAATAAGGTCCCCGAGGGCCGTCCCCACTCAGAGAGGTTCTAATGATGCTCTCTTAATAACAGATTCCTTTTCAAGAAACTTTTGTTTCAACATGCTTTCACTCGGCCGTGCGCTCTGATGTAAGACACGCCGTTTGAGGGCCAACCTTTAAAATGTGGCCGGAACATGGAGGTTGTTCTCAGAGGAACCTTGGAGAACTTCAAACTGCTGCTTGCTGTTTGAATGGTCAGTGGCAGTGAGGCCGGTGTTGTCTTTTTTCCCATCAGAATCTGACTAGACTTGTCACCAAGGAATAAGGAATGAGTTAAACACCAAGTACACAGAGTGGCAAATGTAACATGGAAAGAGTTGGACGAGGATTACGGTGAGCATGAGAAAAATCATCAGTGAAGGACAAAACAAGGTGTGTTAAAGACTCACCGGGCCAATGAAAAGCTCAACTCTACCCAGAATCCCTGCCATGCTGACTTCCCTTTGTGTGGTCTTCAACCAGTCTGCCCATTCTGACCTCTGACCCTGACAACATTACACGTTCCTCCGCACGACCTCCGACCACTACACCCATTCTTCCCATTCTGATGCTGCTTTACGACTTCAACAAGTACTAAACGCCCACGACTTTATGGTAATTCTTACTCCAAATTACCAAATCAGACAAAATCAACATTTCAGCATATAGAATTTCAACATTTTTTTTTTTATGAGCAATTTTGACCAACCAACACCATTCATAAAGGTATGAATTTTGTGTAATATTTAGTCTTTTTGCAACCAGGTTTGGCGGTCCCCGCTGGCCAAATGACAAAGTGCAGGCTTTGGCATTGAAACCGGAGGCTCTGCCCATCTTTACGTTGGTCGGAATGCAAAGAGGTGCTGCCATCTGATTGGCTGATTAGGTATTTGTGTTGACAAGTGACTGAACTATGTACCTAATAAAGTGGCCGGGCAGTGTGCGGCGACGCCTCGTGTAAACCTCTGTGCATCTGTGCTGCACATCTTCACCGTCATGCAGTGATGTCATGAGGACAGATGCGTCGGAACTCAAAGAATTTTCACATGTAGGGACTTGGAACACATCAGCACCTCATCTGTTGGTTGTGTATTTCATAAATAATGTTTGTCAAGAGTCAGTCCAGCCCAGTCAGAGTGCAGGATGCAGCTTGTTCAATTAATATTCGGGCTAAGCTGCAGAAAAAAAACAAATCAGTCAAGCCTGTGTTTTGGATGTGGAAGACTCGCGACTGCGCTGCATGGAAATGCGGCCGCAATCAATATGCCGTCCAGCTCGCCATCAGACTCGAGAGATTTAACTGCTGCAAATGGAGGTTTTATTTCACCGGCTTGCAGGTAAAAATGTGAGCTAATGCAGGTAGCCGCTATAAAGCTGGTGAATGATTTTGCATCGGGGGGGAGCTTAGAGACAAACGTTTTGCAATTTAATGCGACGGCACGCGTCCATTCGGAATATCAAGTCATGAACTCTGAACGCAAAGCACTGCCTCGCGGGCAGCAGAGCCGTCTGTGGGCCCACCTAGCGTTGTTTGGCAACGCACGTGACCTCGCCGTGATTCAGAGTCGCGCGTCTTCGCCGCGGGATCTGTGTTGTTGCAATCTACTGTTTGCTGATCTGCATGGGTGCACAGAGGGAGCGTTTGACCGCACTAAGCATAGGGGGTTTGGGGGGGGGGGGGGGGGTCAGTGTGTACACGCTCACACAGCGCTGCTTGGCCTCAGCTTTTGTCATGTGAAATGTACAAGCGGAATCAATGAAAAAAAACACACATAGGCGAGCGGAGCCCCGAATGTTTTTTTTTTTTTTTTTTTTTTTTTTACAGGGTGTTCAAATGATTTGATCTTTTACATCGTTTGGCCTCAATTTCAACACGTTAACCCGACAAACTGACGGTGCACGGTAATCGCATTACCCGCGGTTCATCGCGAGTCAAACGTATTCGATTCAGTTCGCCGCTGGAGCCCTTGTTAGTGGCTCGCGAAGACATCTGGGCCCAGAGCAGCGTCAAAAGAAATACATTCATATTCCTGCAGACAAAAAAGGGAAGCAGTTTATGGATTAATAACCCTCTGAACGATGAGGTTTTTCAACGCTAATATTCCTGATCGTATACAGACCACCAGCAACACTAGCAAATAACAACTCAGCCAATCCCATGGAAGCAAGTCAAGAGATTATTTAGTCATGTCGATGAGGTGAAGGCCAAGCTGAAAGTGAGCATCAGAAATTCACACAAATGAAGGTTTGCCAAACTGGCTTCAAAAACATTTTAAGCTCTGAACATTGAACATTTTCTACTAATTTGTCTTTGTTCGTATAAACGTAAATCTATATCAATAAACTTATAAAATGAATGTAATCCTTCTATAAATGTAAATGTTGTGATTTTGTTCCAACTTTGGTGACGAAAATAATAATTATCACGATCATCATCATGGCTTTGAACCCATTTTGTTTCCATTCCATCTCTGGTCAGCAAACAACTGGTTCAGCCGAACGTGTTGCGAAGTTTGACAAAAAGCATGGAACTAGATTTGAAGAAGAAGAAGAAGAACAGAGGAGGGAACTTCACAGAGGCATCTCTTAAGATCTGAGGCTCTTTGTCTTGCTTTTCTCATCGAAAAAATTGTGTTTTCATTTGTGAAACATTAATGATTAAGCCTGTAATAAATACTGCTAGCCTGCGTGCGCTACTTTCTCAGCAAAAGAAACAACACATTTATGTGGGCAAGAACAAAAGCGGCCGGCCGCTCCACTCAGTAAGGAGAACATTTTTCAAAGTCAAAAAAAATCTTCAAATGCTCACTCTCCCTGATCCGTCCCGCTCAGCGCGCTCTTTCTCCCCTCTCCCTCTCATACTCTAAAGTCAGACAAGATTGAAAGGCTGCAATCCAGATGGGCACATGCTGACAAGCTCTGTGACGCCTTGCCAACTGTGTCAAAACAAACAAACGGCGCATTACGATTTCACAAGGGTGATTACCAAAATGTTAAACACCTCTCTCTCTCTCTTCCGATGCGCGTCTGGAGGCGTTGGAGGCACATCGAGTGCCGAGGAGGCGGCGCAGACAAAAGGGGAGAGTGTTGACGACGGGGGAGAGGGGAGGGAGATAAAGGCAGAGCGGAATATAGGAGGAGACGACGCGCTGGCGGAGGAATCAAAGGAGCGAGATGGAGGACGAGACAAGAAGGGGAGACGGTTGCCGGGGGGCAGTCCCACCGTGAAAGAGGCTGAAATGGAACGACTGATGATTACCTCTTCATTGCCTAATAAAGTGGCCAGTCTGCAGACTTTGTTTGCAACCGGTGGTTATGTTCTGTCTCCGTCGTCTTCCTGCGGTCTGCCGACCGGTCTGCCCACTCTGACCTCTGACCCCGGACATTAACAAGGCATTTTCTCCAGCACGGCTCACTGGATATTTTCCTCTTTCTGGGTTCCATTCTCTGTAAATCCAAGAGAAAGCCGCGATACTGTGAAGAAGTCCCTGCAAGCCAGCAGCAATTTGTGAAAGAGTCGGCCCAGCAACAACCACGTTCGCCACGTTCAAAGTCACTTCAATCTGCTCTCTCACCCATTTCTGATCCTCGGATTGAACCTCCAGCCGGTGGCCGGCCGAAACGCATCAGGCAGCCGCCACACGATCGGCCGATTGGCTTTTTGTGTGAACAAGCAATTGAACAGAGTAACTAATAAACTGGCCGGTCAGCGTCGGAGGAGAGGGAGAAACCGATTTGCGCTCGTGCACAGAAAAACGTGCGCCAGCACAGATTCCCTCGGCCCCAACAGCCTCATCCTTGTGATTTATGAATGCAGCTGTAAACTGCGCGGTACCTCTGGGATAATATAAGATTAGCCAGACTTTGTTTGAGGAGCCTCGTGGCCAAACAGTGATGTATGTCCCTGCTGGAGGCTGCTCTGCCATCGGTCACTCTGGGAGATGCGTTCCACCGATGAAGATCTCAGCAAAAAAAAAAAAAAAAAAGTCCTGCCGCCGCTCCAGTTGAGTGCTCCGCTCGTAAATCCTTGTGTTCTTTCGCCCGTTAATAAGAATAAACAGTCTGGGAGGGTTTTTTTCTTCTTTCTCTTCTCCTCTCACCTTTCTCGCCGAGAGAATCCCGCTTCTGCTTTGCTCACCTAAGTGCAGGTCGGCCCGAGCTTTAAATTCTCCTTCCGGCTGGTTCACAAGCGGCACTCAGACAAGAGGCGGCATTGGAAAAAAAAAAAAAGAAAAGGCCAGAAAAGAGCAGGAATAAATTACGTGCGCTGCACCGGTGGCTGTTGCTCCCATATGTCATACTTTGTTGTTATCGTGATAATTAAATGCCAGACGGGAGGTATTTTATCCCACCACTGTCCAACTGAGTCACCAGCCTAGAGTTAGCTCATCGCGCCGCTACACCGGGGGAAAAAAAATACAGCTGGTGCAGCTGCGGCCGGCGGGGCAACTCATTAATCCCAGAACCAAACTAAAAAAATAGATCTAATATATCCAACATTAAAATTGTTAACTCTTGTTCTGAGTTGTCTTTAATTAATTTAAAAAAGAAAGGTCTATGAGGGGCACACTTTGAGTTTGGAGTTTGAGTGGATTCATAAAATCTAATAAGAGTAAGATGCTATTTTGGTCATGCGACACGTGAAATGTTTAATTGCTTGTCAGCGCCGCTATCTGATCAGCCAATCACACGGCAGCAGGAGCAGCTCCATGCATTCAGGCATGTAGACCTGCTGACTTGCTGAAGTTCAATGGCACCATGCGTGGCCGTGTTCCCAACGTGGGCCAGAAGGTCCGAGACGAAACCTTGACGCGTCAGCTCCGAATGCTAAATGACGCGTTAAGCATCGGGGAGAGTCAGCGACGCAACATAAACCCACCGAGAGGGACCTGATGAGACTTTGCCTGCGGTGTGAGGAGGCTGGAGAGTCTCCAGCTGATTCATTGGTGATCGTTAGCGACCATCAATATGAGATCAATCACCGCTGTGACCACTGAAGAAAAACACTGAAACATTTAACGTTGTGCCAAGTCGACAAAAGCATGAACTGAAGTCCGATGGCCACGGCAACTTCTGTCTGGCATAGATCATGAAAAAAAAAAAAAAGTGACTTTAAGCACTGCTACAATACTGCAGATGGCCCGGGGCTGCCTTTTTCTTTTCTTCTTTTAAATGCGCTAAACGCTTAAAATCGCGGTTGGCTTGGTTTTTCGCCTCCCCTCACTTAAACGTGGCTGCGACGCCTTTCTTGTAAATACATCATGGGAGAAATCAAAGCGCTGGCAGTGGCACAATGCCTCCGTTCTGGATGAAAGGGCTTGTGGGAGTGTTGAGGAAAGTAGCAGCTAAGTTGGGAAATCAGAGGAGAATGCAAATCACTTGCTTTGTCGTTACGTAAAGCTCGCTCGGTAAGCAGCGGCATGATTTGTGACTTAATGGATAGGGGCAGCAAAGCTTTCAAGCCAAAGATAAGAAAATATCACTAATGTGATGTGAACTTCCATGGAGCCTTGGGCAGGACTGGCGTTTGCTTCTTCTTCTCCTCCTCCGCCTCCTTCTCCTTCTCTCTTTTCTTTTTTTTTCTTTTTTTTTAAAACCGCAGATAAGCAGCGACATGCCTGCACTCCTAATTGAAATGTGCTGGTGCAGCAATTCATGGCGAGCCGTCTGCATTTCGGCTCCATGTTAAAATTGGAAAAAAGAAAAAAAAAAAAAAAAAAGAGTGCAGAACAACTCGGGGGAAACTGTAAAGCCAAAGCACCCCGAACGTGACCTATTTTTTGAGCTGGCATGCGTTCATTTAAATATTATTTAAGGTGCCGTCATGTCAAGCGTGCGAGTGGTTTTTCATTCTTATGCGTGTGAGAGTGTGGAAAAAGCACAATGAGGGAGGATGGGGGGGGGGGGAGAAACAAAAAAAAAAAAAACAGTGGATGTCATGCTTGCTGCGCTTTAAAGTGCTGCGAACGAGGCGGCGTGACTCGTGGTTGAGGAAATAATTCAGAGGTAGGAGAGGCGCTTGCCAGCGAATTAAGCTGGCACTCACAATGACACGCACGCATGAGGGAGCAGGAGCGCGCGCACACACACACACACACACGCACACGCATGTACGCACGCCCACAGAGCTGGTAGCGTGCGCGTTCTTTTTTTTTCTCTCCTTGCAGAATTCGAGGTTCGCTTGCGACTCAGACGGAGGCGGCGTGCGTGCGTGTGTGCGTGCGCTCGCTCCAGAGACGGCCGGGGCGTGCATGTGTGTGTACATAAGTAAATGTCCGTGCGCATTGAGGTCGGCCTCCGTCCTGCCGAGGCGCCGCGCAAATTGCTGGAAAATGGAAGCGAGACAGTCGGAGCAGAGAGGGAAAATAAAATAAATAAATAAATAAACATGAAAAGGACGTCGGGAGCGAAGGAGGCAGCGGCTGTGAACACTCGCAGGATGCGCAGTGCAGAGCAGATGAGGTGCACATATATACACAAACACACACACACACACACACACATACACACAAAGGATGGCAACACACATGTATGACTGCATGTGCACACACAACAAGCCTGTCAACCGCTGAGAGACGCTTTCTTTACGCGGAATATTGCACTCGCCTGTGAAGGTCTGCTAGCCCCCCCGCTGTGCTAGCAGGGAACCCTCCTCCCTCCCCCGCCCACATCTTTTACCCAGGTTAGTTTTTTTTCCAAAGGTGCCATATGATTAATTCAGCAGGTGGTGGTCGACCGTCAGCAGCTGTCCAGCTCGGCAACTTTTGGAAGGCAAAAGAGACTCCCAACAGCAACACGTGACGGGCGATGAGTCGCCGAGGCGGCCGAGCCCAGGGTGAAGTGGGCGATTTGAAGGAAAGGTTGAAACAGGAAACAAACCTTGCTCTGTGCTACAACCACACAGCCAGCCTCGCTCTCCCCAGAAGAGTGAAAATGTCCTCTTTTAGAGCACAACGTTGAATGAGGCCTGTGCGAAGGCGTGCCTTTGCATTTTTAAAATTTCGAATAAGCGTGTGCCCGTGTTTATAAATTATGGACAGGGAGAAGGTTGTCGGTCATAGTATGGCTTTTTTTTTTTTTTTTAAATTCAATAGAACAAGATGAATGGTGCTGCTGCTGCTGCTGCTGCTGCTGCTGCTGCTGCCTACTTCTTCGGCCTCCCATGTTAACAGCAAATTTGATTGCATTACAGTGAAGCATCAAGGGAGAAAGCCAGAGCGGGGGGAAAAAAAGTTGCCCGTCTGCCTGCTACACATGTCCTGCATTCCTTCCGCGCTGGATGATAAATATTGGAGTGGCTATACGTGATAACATTTCACCACAAGGTTTCGCAGTTTTGCGCTACGTGTATAGGCCTGCGTAGCGCAACCTCCTCACGTCCTCCACAGCGCATCAACATTGTTTTCCGATGCCCCACTCTGCATGCAGGTTTGTTCATGTCTTGTTTTCAATTTTAAGGCTACGTTAGCGGTAGCATCAAGCAGGGCTAGATGTTGTTGAGTTGTTTGCTACGATTTGTTGTATTTAGAGTTTAAAAGACAGGAGGTTGTGTTTCCCTGACCGGCCTCTGACTGACTCGTCAACCAAGAACAAGGGGAGCAACACAAGCAGAGGGCGCCGTGGCGTCACTGTCGACTCCACATGTCTGATGTTGTGGATTTTCTTGTGAAAATACCCACTGAGCTCCCAACTCGGTGCCGCACTGAGGGAACAAACGCCCTCAGTGAAGCGTTAAAACTACTTAGAGGCCAAACCGCACAGGCATGAACACAACCTCGCGTGTGCCACTATTTATCATACGTTCTTTATTTTGACGGCCGATGAATTTGCAGCCGCTTCCTTCTTTGGCTCCTAACTTGGCCTTTAAAAAGTCCACAACCGTGCGATCAGAGGGGGCGAATACACTGGTGCGTCGTGGTGTTTAATTGGGTTACTGTTTTGTTTTCTCTCGTCGGGAGTCTAAAGCAGGTGGTGTGCATCAGCTGTTGTGCCTCACGCAACTGTTTCCTAATGGCCTCGTCCAGCGCTTGCAAAGAAAAACCTTCCTGCATTTGACTTCACCTTTGATTTTTTTTTCTTTTCTTTTTTCTTTTTTTTCCTTTCAATGCCGCAGGTTTTTTTGTTCTGTATTTTCCGGGACAACATATCAATTCAGGCATAACGGCAATGGCCTCGCAGCTGTGCGTCTCCACTTTACACTCAATTTCTACCCATGTTGCGTACTTTGGTGAAGTGGTTGTGATCTTGGTCATGCGATACAGCAGCAACAACATCCACTGAAGCACGCCAGGATGTCGGCAGGAAGTGATGACCTCGCGCTGGTGTGAAATCTGCGAGTGCGAGATGTGGTGCTTGCCAGACACACGTCTCCAACTCCAAGACGACCATAACAAGCCGGGATTAGGACCGATCACTCCTTTGAATGCACACCAGGAGCTCGATCCTTGACCCTCGTCCTTGTTTTCTCTCTTGACCTTAATCTTCTGGACCGCGATCGCGTACAATGAGGCCACAAAAGCAGGGAGTGAAACCACCCAGGCAGCAGATTGCAACTCACCACATGGCCACCTAGCAAGCAAGTTGCCCACCAATTAACTACAGTGTCCGGCCGTCATGTAGCAGGTGAAATAATCCAATGTTCCTTCCAGATGAATTAGGTTTAAGCAGAAAATGTTATCTCATAGCTGCTTATTAATTGGCTCCCATCATCAAAATGGTAGGATGTG
>NW_027466220.1:532500-582500 GCF_046127955.1 Nelusetta ayraudi
CCCTCAGAGGAAGCCCTGCACCAAGTTGGAAGGAAAAAAAAAAACAAAGCTGTGTCTTTTGTGTCTTGGAGTTCATTTATTTATCGTATCTAATTAGCTCAGGTTGAGTCACGAGTGATTTGCTGGTGGGTGTGAGGCTGAATAAATTCCCAACGTAGCTCGGAGGGCAAAAGACAACCTGGCCAATCACGGCTAAGAATCTCGTTGGGGGGATGGGGGGGCCTTAGGCAAGGACTCACCGAGTCACTGCGATCCAACCGCTACATCAAATAACGCGCAGCCTTTGTTCTTTGTTTGTTGATTGATCGCCTGCATGTTTGTACAACTTTGCTCGAGGTGGGGTTTTTTGTCTTTTTTGCCCTCAACACAAAAGTATAAAATATTTTTTTTCTTTCTTTTTGAATTGTGAATTCATCTTCAGATAGTTTAGTCGTCGATTCCTCCCAGCCACCTTGTGTCAGGCTGCGGAGGTGCACCGGAACGCCGGCTGACTCACCCGGCGTCTGCTTTCCAATCATAACGGAAATATTTTTTGCAACCACAGCTGAAAAAAAGAACTAGTAGTTCAATATACGTGTTAGCTGATGCATCCGTGACAGCATCCGTGAAATAAATCAACACTGTCGTGCAATAGGGTTTTTTCGTAGGTTTTTTTTAGTAGCTAAAAAGGGCCGGCAATCCCCTTCTTTTCCTTCGGGTCTTCCATCTCTTCTGCCTTTGATATTCACCTCTCTCTTCCTCTTTGTTCCCTCATTCCATCTTTAGCAGCAACAAAGAGATTAAAGAGGGATTTACTTCTGACATGTCAATGTGATGCGCCTGCTGCAATAGTACTTTTTTTTTTTTTTTTTTCCCGGCCCTCGTGCACTACTAAGTCAATATGACGCGCGCACCCACACGTGCACACGCTCAAACACAGAGACAGGTCAGCGCTGTGAGGGCAGACGGAGGGGTGGAGTGAAATGAACAGGATCGAGACCCAAAGATGGAAGCTGCCTCGCGCCGCTTGCGAAATGTGCAAAAGTAGTATGAAAAATAAATGATGGCAAACCGTCGCCCTCTGTTTTGTACGGTACCGTCGGATTTATCTGCATCTTTTCCGAGGCTGGCTGGAGAAGTCGGGGGTGCGGCAGGGAATGAGTTACAGGTTGAATCTAGATGAGGAACAATGTGAGGAAGGGGCGGGGGGGGGGGGGGGGGGAATGATGTTTTGGGTGAGAAGCGTTCGCTGTGATTCAAACTACTTGTGGCTCGCAGGGAAATTAACTATTGATTAGAAACACAGGTGGGGAGCCGCGAGAGGAGAAAAAGGCACATTGACTAATATCGCGGCAAACAGCCGGCCGCCGAGGCTGATCCCATCTCGGGAAGCCCGCGGCCCGCCACGCGACTGTTTATGCAGGCGGAGGAGGCAAAAGGCGCGTAAATGAAGCCGTATCTGGCCACGGACACGTTCTGCCCACCAATAAAGCGCACAGACGGCATTTACTGTCTTTTCCACTAATTGGAGCCCGTTGACTGGTTTCCACTACGAGGTCAAGGAGAAACCGTCTGGTTGGCTCATTATCCGTGTCACTAGATGTGCTCCACCGCCGTGTATCCGGGATTTGTATGGATTATGTTGCAAACTGGTGGTGATTGGAGAACTTCCACTTTGCTAAATCCGCCGTCTGCAGAGCCTAATTTCACCCCATGGCGGCTCCAATGCAGCGGTGAACCTGCCCGACTTTATGTTTACGGTTCACTTTGAGTACAATTATGGACTGAACCATAAAATGGGGGGTTGGGGAGGGCGGGGGGTGCAAATGAACTGCTTCAAGAACTGCCTGCCTGCAGGGGCGCTGCAGCAGGATGGGAAAAGCAGGTCATTCATTACTTCTCATGGAACCTTGAATGGATGGAGCCTTTGAAGTGGTCCCAGTGCTACTTTTTGAAAAACATTTGCTTGTTTGTTTTTAAAGAAAGAAAACTATTGTTAACAAGTAAATGATTTGTTTGCATCAATTCGCAAGTATCCCAAGTTTCCATTTGGACATTTTCAGTGGACTGAAATTCTCGCCAGCTTTCGACGGCTCCAGCTGAAACTGGTTTAACGTATTCGGCTCCACCGTTCCCACCAGGCTGCAGCTGCCAATCACATCAAAGAGCAAGCTACTGTACGCCGGTGCCGGCATAACTAACCTCGCAGTATGTCACAGGACGGATCTTATAATGTTAATTGCATGGGGCAGCACGACTGCTGCATTTACCAATCTGGGATTGTTCAGTGCGCTGGATTTGGTCTAAACTCTGCCTGAGGGGAAGATCCAATCGATGTTGTGGGAAGACTTAGTCGGGTCCTCACGGGTCTAGAATCCCTTCCTGCCGCTCTGGGTAAAATCCAGGAGTCCTTTAGATATTTTAAGAGCGGCTCGCAAGAACAACTGACGACGAGGCATCGTTTCATGTCATTCGCTCAATCTAAACTCTGGAACCAATGCAGCAAAAAAACATAGAGTTAACTAACACGTTGTTTCCCATTCCCATAATCCAGCCAGGAAGCCAGCGCCAACGAGACACCACGACTCCACACGATAATAATGTTGACCTACATATAAAGAATAGAAACAATCCGTGTCCACATATAGAGGTTCAACCCAGATGGAGCAGCTAACAAGGGCTGCAGTGGTTAGCCTTCATGCCTGAGGAGCTTCGCCTTGCTAAAAGTCTCTCATTATAAAAGGGTTTTAAGTCTTCTCACCAATGCTGGTCGTTGGAAAAAGGAAAAGAAAGGAACCACCGTCCGTCATCTCAGAATCAGTGTCTTACTAAGAAACACCAAAGGGCTTCTTGTCTGCTGCCATTTCTACTAGTTTGATAATCTTTCTGTTCTGCCGTGCAGGAAATGCAACCAAGTGAGAAGACCAGGATCAGGAGGCCCGACTCGCATCGCTTAACCTGGCAGAGGGTCCGATCGTCCAGCCGACCATCTACAAACCAGATGATGCGCACACCCTCACGCTGTCTCTGACCTGTATAAATCACATCACAGTTGGCCGAAGCTGAGGCTGTTAGCCTAATACAGAGCATCAACGCTGGTCTGGAGCCCGGCGAAGACCTCGTCCCGATCCAACGATCTCCTGGCTGCTGGCATGGAGGTGGCCTGCTAAATTGGCCTCCTCTGCTCCATAAATCAGCTGACTGTGGCCCGTAAGTGGATCAAACGGGCTGGTCCTCCCTGCTTGGCAGGCTAATGCAGTAGATTACGCCACTGCTGCTGCTGCTGCTGCTGCTGCTGCTGCTTCACGGCGTTTCACCCGTTTATACCGAGTGGAGAGCTGCCCGCTAAACTACGAGCACCGACGACACAGCCGTGAGCTGCGGTCAGATCAGTGCTGGACAGGTGCTCATCCACCTGACTGTGTGTGTGTGTGTGTGTGTGTGTGTGTGTCAGGTCTATCACCCACTCGAGGCCGTGAGTTGTGCACTGTTGCTGTGTTCTCTCTCTCTCTCTCTCTCTCTCTCTCTCTCTCTCTCCTCTCTCTCTCTCTCTCTCTCTCTCTCTCTCTCTCTCTCTCTCTCTCTCTCTCTCTCTCTCTCTCTCTCTCTCTCTCTCTCTCTCTCTCTCTCTCTCTCTCTCTCTCTCTCTCTCTCAGGGCTGGGGGCGCTGGTTCGCCATGTCATAATCACACTCAACACAACAGTGCCACACTTTGCCGATGGTGGCGGAGGGTACCGGGAAAAGACGCTGCCGGGACACAAAACCATTTATTTTTTTGTTAATCTCTCCCCCTCCTCTTTCATCTTGGCACTGCAGTGGCTCACCATGATGCCACGGCGCTCCAGGAACAGCGAGCACTCGCTGCCACCCTCAGCAACCCTTCAAACATCACGCACAGCCCTCAAACCACCTGTTTCGGGGGGGAATTTTCTTTCTTTTTCTTTTTTATATTTTTTGGAGGGGTGGGCATTGCGCGTGCACGCGTGAAGAGGGTAAAGAGAAAAAAAACGTTGCGCTTTGTCGATCAAGAGATGCGGCGACGTCCACCGGGAGCGACGTCGAGCCCCAAAATGAACGCCAACTTCATTCTCTCTCTCTCTCTCTCTCTCTCTCTCTCTCTCTCTCTCTCTCTCTCTCTCTCTCTCCGTTGCGCATGACAGATTCTTAGTTGTGCGGGGTTTTTTCTCTTTTCTTTTATCCCTCTCTCTCCCATTCAGCAGCGATGCCGCCTACGAAAGCGCACGTTCCACAAAGCCCAGGGTCCATCTCCCGGTGTGGCGCCTCTCGTGCTCTCGTCTCGTCCACCGTGACAGCGGAGCTCCGCTGGATGCCGACGGCCGTCAAACCGAACCACCGGCGGCGGCGCGTCGAGGCTGAGACCTCCGGTCTGTTCCCTCAGAGAGAGACGCGCGCGGAGATGCTCGCCGCGGCCGCGGATCGTAGCAGGGGAAGAAGAAGAAGAGGAGGAGGATGATGATGGAGAGGGTTTGGGGAGGGGGGGGGCAGCAACTCACCGATGTGGATGATCGAATCCGAGAGCGCCGACTTCCACTCGTGGCTCCAGAAAACCGCGGCGAGCAACAAAACCCTCATAACTTTCATGTTGTCCACGAGACGTTGTTTTCCTCCCAAATTCAAGCACAACACATCAACGCACGTACACACACACGCGCACGCACAGCTCTGCGAGTCAGAGCCAACCAGACTCCCCCCGCCACCAAAAATTAAAAATTAAAAAAAAAATCCAGAGGAAGCTTCTGCTTCTTCTTTTTTTAGTCCATCTGCGAGGAGGAGGAGGTGGAGGAGGAGGAGGAGGAGGAGGAGGAGGAGGAGGAGGAGGGGAATCCTTGCCGGTCCGAATACGTGTCCGGAGACGAAGTGAATGTGTTGATTGTCCGCAGGAGGACGCAAATCACACGAGAATCCCGGGGAGTCGCGCACCGGCACCCTGTTGAAATCCCAACGTTAAATCATCTCCGGGGGCGATGAGCGCATCCAACAAGGCGCCGCTGCCGCCGCGTTCGGGGCGAAGTGATGCGGCTGGAGGAGGCAGGATGAGGAGGCTGGATGGAGGAGGCTGCGGCTCGTTTGCCGAATCAATCTTTAACCGTTTGGTGGCGTGGTGTTGGTGGCGGGGGGGAAGGGGGGGGGGGGGGATAAGAACCTGGTTTTGGTTGGAAAAGCCGGTCCCGTCTTAATGAGCCGTGATTCCTCGCCTCGTAGACCTTGCGACGCAGTTTCTCCCCCCTACACGCACACAACCTTCTGCACCAATCACCCAACCAGCAGCAGGAGCAGCAGAAGCGGCAGCAGCAGCCTCAGCGGACCCAGCCAGCGGCCAAAACTTCCATCTTCACCAGGAGCTCTGTGCTGTGGGGCTTTTCCTCCTTCTCTTCTCTTCTCTTCTCTTCTCTTCTCTTCTCTTCTCCTCGCGCAGCAGCAGCAGCAGCAGCAGCAGCAGTCCGCACTGTGAAGATCACCGACGCCAGAACGCAGCGGGCGAGGAGTTGTGACGGACAGACGGACGGACGGACGGACGGAGAGGAGACCAGACGGCCAGATGATGAAGAAGCCTGGTCACATGGCACCGCTGTGGAGGGACGGACGCCTTATTCCGAAACGTGTCCGCCGTTTCCCCGTGGAGTCCAGAGGGTCGTCGGGATGGAGGGACCTTGCGCGCATATGTCGGCCAAAAAATATATATAATAATCCCAAAAAATAAAGCTGCGGATCTTAAAGGGGGATGAGGGAGATACAAGCTGGTGGCTTTTTCTTTTCTTTTTTTTCTCTTCTTTTTTTTCGTTGGGAGGGGGGGCAGCAATGAACCGAGGATGCGCGCAACGACGCTCCGCACTCTGTATGCGGGTACTCGCGTCAGCCGCCGGCACGCACGTTGGCTGGTGAAGAGGAGCTCTGCCGCGGCGTCCGTGTGGGAGTGAGAGAGAGAGGGAGGGAGAGAGAGAGGGAGAGGGAGAGAGGGAGAGAGAGGGAGAGAGAGGGAGAGAGGGAGGGAGGGACGGACAGAGATTGGGAGGAGGAAGTTGGGAGGGGGGAGGGAGGCAGCGACTCTGAGCAGCCGGGGTGAATCCATACCGTCTGGGAGGAAGGGGGGGGGGGGGGTGCTCTAAAGGGAGGCTGGGGGGCGTCCAGAGATGTGACAGACAGATGAACCAACTGATACCGGGCCACCGACTGACTAATTGCTGTGTTTCCGCTAAATAAAATAGAGTCAATGCTGCTGCTGCTGCTCCACATTATGCAAAATCCACCTCCTCAATGTTTTCCACCACCAACACACATTATCCCATCTCGTCAACAAACCCCCCGCTGACATGGGAAAAACAGTCTTTTGCTCCCTTTGTTCGCTCCACACTAGCTGCGCTATATCAGGCCTGAGTGATGTCACAAAGGGGAAATACGCCTCCTCGTCGACGCACCAAACAACCAAATTTGCACTTTTCCGCACGGCATGTTGCAACTGTGGAATGGAGTCTTTATGCCCAGGTGCTAATTCCTCAGCATCTGGTCCACAGGAGACCTTTGCGAGAAAAGCAGGAATAACAACAACGGAAACAGGAAGAGGAGAGGTCGACAAGTAGAAATAAAAGAGAAATAATGCCATGTGCAATAATCCAATAATCCCCCCCCCCGCCGCCCTCTCTGGAGACCGGCTCATAGCCACTTTTGTTTTGTCCCCTTCCAGACATGTGCTGGCGACGGCAAAGCATCGGTTTTAGCCGGAAGCTACGACACAGGCTCTCTGGCTCCAGACGGAGAGGAGAGCCAACGTGCGACGTGACGCTTCGGCCGGATTATTAACCGCGCCGCCCCCCCCCCCCCCCCCCGCACGAGCCTGAGATGCCGAGATAATGTGCAGAACGTAAGATCGTCAAGCTCTTGATCTGCCGTTGATCCGTTTCCGTGGACCTGTCCCACCCCCTCGGACCCTCCCTGATCAGCTTTAGTGTGATTTTCTCAAATATCGCCAAGGGAACAAATCACTTTGCCTCCTAATTTGTCAGTGCGCATCCATTCACACTTCCCTGCGCGACTCCTGCGCCCCCTTCCTTGGCACCGGCATCTCGTCCCCCTTTTGTCGAGATGTCCCCATTGTCCCCTGCCACTGCAGTTCCTCCATCAGACGCCACAGCCTCCCTTGAAAGGCTGCAGTCTCCAGGGTTCATCTTAATCTGCCCCAGACCTTGGATTAGGGATTAGGAGTGTCGAGAGTCTCAGCCTACCATTGGACTGCTTGTTGTCTATGCACTCAAGGAACAAGAGATTAAGCTGACAGTGATACTGACGCCGCGAAAGGGAGCGTCGCCGCTCGTCTTCGACGCTATTGATTTATTATTAAATGTTTATATAACCTCCTCTGCAGGGAGGGGAGCGTCTCTTGTTCGGCGAGACAAAAATGAAAAGCCGGAAACGCAGAGATAAGACAGCAGAAAAGTAATGAAAAGGGAGAATTGTGTGCGTTTCCTTTTCTTTCTCTCTTCTTTTGAAAGGCATAAAGAAAATGGTGGGTTTAATAGCGCAGTGTTCTTTCTTTGTGCTCGCTTCAAAATGACACATTTACACAACGAGGTGTGAATATCAGTGACATAAGAGGCCGTGCGCTGGTGCAAAATGAAAGAAACCGGGACCCTTTGGGTTGGTTTGTTTTGCAACATTCAAGGATATCGTAGCAGTAATAACAACTTGTACCATACATACATACATACATATTGTACTTATATGGATTGTAAACAGTACCAGTAAAAGTATTTTCAGATGTCAGGACCTTTGAATAGCTTTCGATTCATCTGAGTGATTCTTAAACTCTTTAAATCTACCTGTTGTTTCTCTTTGGTGGTTTTCCAACCAAACTGATGGATTCTACTTCAGGTGCCCAAACCACAGACTTGATTTCTGGCAGGCGGACTGCCATCGCATGGGTTTGATGAATTATACACGAGCTTTTCCTCAAAAGTCAATAGAGAGCTCAACCTTCAAATGGATTTACTGGAGATTTAGCACCATGAAATAATAATCAGGAGCCTGAACGCCTCTGTTAGCTGTGAAGTTTGGTTCCGAGGAAAACCTTGGAGATACCCTTGTTGAGCGTTCAACGCTGTCAAGTGCTGCTGAGCTCAGGCGGGAAGGGCGAACCCTAAATGAGCAGACGAGACATTTTAATGCATTGGTGGAAATAGCCAAGATAGAACATGGTGTTCAGAGTGTGCACAGAGCGTGTTCACACTTTAATGTTCTTTGTATGTGCTGGCAGGGCACCACTGCGATCCGTCTATAGGTGATGTGCTCTGAATCGAGTGAATGACACGTCGTGGGCGCTGTGCCCTTGTACAGATAGACTCAGCGCACATTCACGGAGTGGACTTACAGACAGACACAGTATTAGGCCAAGCGCAAATTATTCTTTGTCGAGCTGAAGCCTCTTTTAAAATGCACGTCGATATTTTTTGTGGGCTGCCACAAAGCCCCACAAAGTCCAGTTCCCATTGGACAAACCCAACCGGGTATTGGAGCTGGTTTACTCCTGCGTACCTTGATCTCAGGAGGTGTTGCGCTTTCGATTCTTCCCCATCAGGAGCCTTGGCCCAGTAGACATGCGGAGGCCAGGCACCTCGTCGAAGAAGACAGCGCCACCACCTGACGAGGGGGAAAACAACAAGGATATTTTTAAAGCAATGAGGCTGGGGCTGCGTGTGATACTTTAAAGAATGTTTTTCAATGAATTTCCAGCTGGTCAATAAGCTATTTTTGTGTGTGCCTCAATAAATGCATTCTGTGGGAATACTAACAATAACAATACGACGAACAGTAATGGCAACAACAATAATAATAATAAAAGTAGATTTTAATATAAAATGTTAATTTATGGACTCTATGATATACACCACAATGACTGGACACCTATCAAGCTGCTTGCAATAACTCAGGCTCATACTCTGTGGCCTGAATGTGAGAGCTCATCACACAAGCAATAGCTACAATGAAATGGAGCTACAGGATGTTTTTCTGACTGCCAGTCATCCACAATGCACTGTCCATCATCCCGGCCCTGGCATTCACACTGCTGCTGGTTATTTACCTCTATTATTAGCTCCATTTAGACTTGAGGGAGGGGGGATCTGTCTTTTTATGAGATATTCTCATATTTCTCTGAAAGACCTGCTGCTTTAGAACACAGCGTCTCCTTTCCAAGACTGCTTGTGTAATTGAACTCTTCCATTTTCTTAATGCCTTCCAGAGCGGTTTTAAAGCTTTTTTGCTGGGAAACCGAGAGGACCATTGTCCATAGCGCCAGGAGAAGACAATGCAGTTGGCTTTAAACAATATTTAATATTAAAAAGGGAGATTAACTCTGTGCAAAGATTGCTCATGGATTCAAACTGGGACAGGAAGCCTCTAACTCGCAAAAAACATGCAGTCTTGTTCTGTTGTGCGCGCATGCTCGCTGCACACGAACCAAACTTACGGTTCCTCCTTCCGCCCGTTACGCAACATTAACTGCCAGGATTTGTGTTATGGATGTGACGTCCTTGTTCATTAAGACAGGTAATTGGAAGAGCCGTGATATAAAGACGGAGGGAGATGAGCCCAAGCAGGAGGATGAACTCAAGAGGTGCAGCTGGGTGTGTGCAATGCAGGAAGCCGGAGAAATTAGGAAATTCACCAGAAAGTGGCTCCAACATGCGCAGTTATTCTGAGGCACATTTCTCCCAGGCTTCTCTTCTCACACAGGAACGGTGAACTGAGATATTGTGCATTGAAGATGCCTTTGTCCACCTAAGAGAGTCACATCTCTTGACACGAGCAAACGGAAGTGAAAACTGCAACTAACCTCTGGCATCCTACAAAATAGTCGCCTTTCCACATTTTTCAAAAGCATGTGGAGGAGACAAGCATCCTGAGTGATCAATGGTTTAGTAGAGGCATCTTGTAAAGCTGAAAAGGGCTGTTATAGTTTATCAGACTTTTCCCCCAGCCAACTAGAAAAATGGAAAATACCTCCAGCGAATGAAATACACTCTGCACTGTGGTAAGATAAGATAAACTGCTAGAACTTGCACTGGAAAATGGTCCGCGGGGGAAAGTCTACAGCTATGAATGTACAAAACCAGCGCAAAGACTGATTCTAGTGGACGGGGCCACACGCACGAGTGCGGTGCTGATTTATTCCTACATACGAGTCGACTATCATTTAGGTTGTGCCACTATTGCCAGATTAAAATATTTCCCTCAATCTTTTGGATTCATTTCCATAGAGGCCCCACAGAGAGACAAAACTGCCTGTCACATTCAAGCAGGCCAATCAGATTTGGTGCAAGTGTTGATAAAAGCCACACAACTTCTTAGACTATTTCCACCAGGAGCAGAGCGCAACAACTTCTCCCTGAGATACACAAGGGGAAAATGTTTTCTTCTTGCGGGGACGTTCAGAAGAGAAAGCCGACTGGTGACAAAAAGAGCGATTAAAAACACTGCATGGGGTTTGGCAAGACAAGGGAGTGAGATTTCAGAACTTTTTATTTCATTTTAATAGTCAATTCAAAACATGTCATCATCTTCCCTTCACTCCTGCAATGATACTGAAACAAAAACAGACAAAAGTGGCTCTGATGGTGCTCTGGCGCTGGGGGGACGTGGGGGAGATTTGAGCCGGATGCCATGGAGAGAACACCTAAAAGCCCTTTGATGGGCTTATGAGCCTTCAAGGCGGACAGACGTGGGTAAAGAAAAATAAACCCAGACAGGCCTTTATATGCACGGCTCCGAGTGATTCAGGTGTGAGTGATGTAGCCTGTTAGTATGCATTCCCACTGCTGTCACCGGTTCTCAAGGACACCGGGTGCGTGTGCGCGTCCGTGCGTGTGTGTATGTCCGTCTGTCAGGGGGCAGATGAAGGTCTGACTGTGTGTATTCTCCGGGTAATTGACATGGATGTGCGTGAGCGAGACTGCATCAGGTGAAGCAGCTCTGCCTCTTTTCTGGCGCCGCCGGCATTCGGTGAGAGGGCAGCAGAGGCTGTCAAAAAAAAAATCACCGGCGTGCGAGTCAAGCCGCCGATCCCCCCCCCCAGTCCCTCTCCCTGTTTTTGTGTTTTGCACGTGCCGGCAAATCAAACCCAGACAGCCAATTATTAAGGCTGAACACTCAGCCACTTTGGAAAAGGCCAGCAGCCACCCGCAGAGAGGGACTCAGTCTGCAGCGCCAAATTAAAGGGAGCAACCAACGGGCACGTGAACGCACCCAGAGCTGGGCCGCCCTGCTGTTTGTTGGCTTAATTGTGTCAGGAGGCTGTCATGTGCCAGACGACGGAGCACCCTGGCTCGCCATTCAAGCCAATGTCCCTTTTGTTTGGCGCCGCAAAATGTCTTAATTGCAGTGGAAAAAAAAAAAAAGGCTCCGTTTTGCACCACGTGGGAGTTAAGCGGATCTCTGTGAAAGATCTTTCCGTGCCTGTGTTGCCACCACAAATAAGAGGCAGAAACACGGGGAAGAACGGTGTCACGTAAGCCCAAAGCGCTCCATCAGTCGCTGCCCTCGCTGGCAAAAGGAGTGATTTACCACCACAATTACAGCCCTCTTCCTTTTCATTTGTAATCCTCCTTTTATCGGCAATATTTTCCGAGGTGCTTTTACCTGCCCACCTAAAGGCAGCTTTTGCCTGCTAAAGCTCGTCTGATGTGACAGAGAGGGATGTGTCTGGGTTTTTGAGGGAGCGTGTGCGTGTATGTGTGTGGTGGGAGTACGGGGGGGTGGGGGGGGTACAGGGACCAATCAAATCTCCGGCATCAAGGCATCTTCACCCTAAGAGCCTGTTATTTGAAGGTCCAAGGCTGGACACACACACACACACACACACACACACACACACACACACACACACACACACACACACACACACACACACACACACACACACACACACACACACAAAGTTAACAGGCCTTCCGCAACACACTGCCTATTTAAAAATCATCACAAGGCAGTTGTTTGCTGCACTCAAAAACGCACTTGGCTTTCAGCTGGGAGAGAAGAAGGCAGCCAACAATGAAAAACATCACAGCTGGAGTGAATGACAAGAAAGATGATATAGTTCGGTTCCTTTTAAAAACCAAAAAAAACTTTTTATTTTATTTTACTTATTTATTTTTGTTGCATACACGTTCAAAATAATTAAATACCCTGTAAGATATTACCCATGTAATAGCTTTACATGTACGTATGTATGTATGTATGTATGTATGTATGTATGTATTCTGTATAAAGAGAGAGAAAGAAAGCAATAAGTTTGCTGAAGTTAGCTTCCTCTTTTTTTGGCCAGGTTTTAATTAGGGATGAAATGTCCAAGCCTCTGTGAAGTAATCTGAAGTGAGCCATAAAATAAAATCCCTTTATACACTTTGGTCTCTTAAAACCCTGTGGATGAAAAAAGCAGTAGGGTGAGGTGGACTTGGAGGTTTGAGGTGCTGGGTGGGATCGGTGGGAAGAGAGCCAGCAGCTGAGGATTGCATGATTGCAAAACACAAGAAAGAAGAAGAGAAAGAGGAAGATCCTAGCCCGAGGCCGCAGTATTGAACTAACCTGGGGTGATGATAGGGGGTTCCCACAGGTAATTATAGAGGAAGGTGCAATTTTCTTCACTTCCGTTTGCTCCATTCAACACTCCTCCTTGGAGTCCTATCACCTTGTTTATCCACAGAGACTCTTCCCAGGGTGATATCAGTGTATGGGTTGACATGTCACTTGGACATACACCGTAACAAGAAAAAGGTTCAAAACCAGCCCAGCATCTCTGCAGCGGGTTTTTTCCTTCGGCAATTTCCACTTTAATTCGCCACCAAGTTAGGCGGCGTCTCACCGCCCTGCAATTAAGCTGTCAAGCAGCGAAAAGGGAAACACGTTTTGTGAGAAGAAGAGAGAGTCTGTGGGCGCGAGGGAAATATCCATAACCCCACCGATGAGTAAAAATCTCCGTTTTAGCCTCTTTGGTAGTAAAAGTAACAAATTCATCTGAAGAGCTGTCCTCATGTGCCGGTGCTGAAAAACTCAATTCAATTACAGCTTGGCAATGGAGCTGTCCAGCAGGGGTGGTGCTGAAACTAGGAAGAAACAGGGCAACAGCCATTTCATTAGGAAATGCAGGTTATTTTAGGACAATGTAAGGTACACATGATATACATTTCAATCTTGTTTTAATTATGGTACTGTCCCCTTGTAAATGGAACATCATTTTTCCTGTGGAGGTGCCTAGAAACAAGAAGAGAGAATAGTAGTATTGTGTGTCTGTGAAGCATATGACCCTCATCATACTGGACAGCACCTAAACACTGGCATATATTGATTTCCTATGTACAAGATACAACAAGTCATCAGGTTCAGCAGGAAAATAAAATCACATGTTAAAAAAAAAAGTGGGGGTGGGTCAGGGTAAATTCCTCAAGGCTTCTCCATTGATGTTGAGAATGAATTGTAGCCAGTCCAAAAGAAAATGGCAACACGGGGCTTTTAAAAGATGCGCTTGTGTCGCAGCAATGAGACGTCATTAGAATATCCTGCAGCCTCAAATGTACCTTTTCACATTCTGCGCGAAGGGCAACCTGAAAAGACATTACTGACAAATCTATTTGCAAATTTAGCACACCAAATTACCAGCCCGCTCCCAAGATGGCATGATTGCGGGCCATAAAGGAAAGTTCCTCCTTTGCTTTTGTTTTCTCCGTCGGTCACGGAGAAGCCTTTCAGTCACGGTGGCCAAGAACACCCCCTAAAGAAACATGCTCTTCTCTCTTCTTCTTCAGTCCCTATATTTTCTCTCCGGCACGGGGAAAGCACTGCAGTGAGCAAGAACAAGTTTGCCATCATTCCTGACATAAGCCTATTAAGCTCTAGCAGTTAACGGCATGGGACGTATCCAATATAGCGTTCAAAGTGACTCGTGTTCGCTCTGCAGCGTCGCCGAGTTTTTTTTAAATCAGGCACCAACAGCCTTCAGAAACTGGAGCATCCCCGTACGGATGCTGTCAGAGGCAGGAGTGCTACGTCTCATCCATTTAAAGTGACTTAAGACACCATAAGTGCAGACATATTACAAACAGCGCCCAGTGGGAATAAAAACACGAGCCGAGCAGAGCCAGTGGCCAGCTGTGGCAGCAGTTCCGTATCACATCGGATGATCCTACGGTTCTGTTGCGAATCCAGTAAGGCAGTTTGGATGACGAACTGTCGGACCCGTCGCATTCTGCAAAGATGATCAACTTGTGCTTTGCTGCGAGGCACAATTTGGCAGGAGGACGCATCTGCAAAAAAACACAACTCAGTAGCCGTCCACTATGTTGGGGAATTCAAAAACCGCAGCAGTCAGAAATAGCGCGCAGGGAGCCGTGCTCACTCAGTGGAGCTAAAATATGGTAATATAAGCCATTAACAAGTGATATTTGGAGGATGTTTGTGAGCCGAGCAGCACGCACACTCCCATGAGTGTGAATCTCATTTGGCATGCATGACCCCAGTGGGAGTCGAAACCCCAAAAACTATAAATGTTATTGGGTAACCTTAGAGGAGCACTCCTCTGTTGTTTGGCACGCCAAAAATTGCCTCCGTTATCCGCGAAAAATAAGACATCAAATCGCTTCAAACTGACATTTTTTCACTTCCTAATTAAGTCCAGCAAAATGAAAGAACTATAGCAGATTTATATATAAAGTTAAAACCTTCAAACCACTCACAGCAGAAATGATGTGCTAAGGGCTAGAAAGCTGAGGTTTGGCAAACCTGAGTTGTGATTTGAAAGGTTAATTAGTGAACAGCATTGTAAAAGAAAAAGAAGCTGATAGCCTCAGAAAAATCACAGTAATGAGGTTGAATGGAGCAACACAGCATGCTAAACTGGTTGGAAGACTCTTTCTGTTCTTCATCAATCATCTTCCATACCGGCTTATTCCCGAGTTCAGGGTCACGGGGGTCTCCTGGAGCCTATCCCAGCTGTCTTTCTGTTTTTGTCACTGTCAAATTAAGCATTTGTCAACATATTTTTCTTAGTGTAATTTTACTACTTGACTAGTAGACCTGAGGCTGCGTGTCAGATGAACGAGGCCTCCACTGCAGCCAACTTGAGTGTTTTACCGACTTGAGCTCAAAGTGAGTCACCCACCAAAGAGGATTAGGTCTTTGAATCATTGTAGTCACTGAGTCAGTGACCCAGAGTGTGTGTGAAACTCCATGCGTGCACACAAGTTCCACCCACTCCCATTGCCCCCGATTCATAAAATCATTGAATTGAAACAGATAAATGACACGTTTCATTGTGACATTGAGCAAAACGAACAACATTTCTCAAAAGGGGATTTTGAGCAAAGCTGAATTTGTTCTCCTGTGTTTCAAAGTCTTTATTCAAGACCCAAAATGCGAGATTACGCAACCTCTCTCAATGATACGCTCAGGGTTATCATTGGCTTGGGGTCATTAATAAGTTGTGGGTTCTATATCAGCCAAGCATGAGTCACTAAAGGAGTATAACACTTATTCAGTCATATGAGTTTGGTCCCTTCCCTTCAATTATCAGTGCCGAATCCTCCACATAAAGATGCCAGAGGTGGGACTGGCCAAGGTCATTGGGATGGAATGGATTTCCCAAGACGCCATTATATCAACTGTCTGCATCTGTTACCTTGGAGTGGTGTTGAAGTGGAAGCCCCTAGCGGACTGAGACAGAAACACCTATCGCTGTGGTAGAAAAGGAGAAAAACAAAAACCAAAGATAGGCACGCAGCCTGACAAGTTATTTCATATCAGCGCTCCGACACTCCGAGGTATTAAAAACTTCCTCTGCTGCTCCCCGTCAACGCTCTGCTACAGTTATTGTGTAACACTATCCAATCTAAAGCCCATCATTGCATTAAAGCAGCCCACCGCAAAGTCAAAGCCCACGGAGACAAAGCCAACTCTGTCTATCTGAAATCTCCATCGACACTCAGCTGGAATAGCCACATGGCCGGCTTACAAAGTACAATAAAATGTAAAGAACTTTAGTGTTTTATTGTAGACGCTGAATAAGTCTGGCAGGACCTTCCTTTGCATTCTTTCTTATCGTAGCCCCATGACTTGGAGTTATTTGTCACGCTAACCTCCCGCAGCTCGCTACGCCACAACGCAACGCGACTCAGTTCCCCAGCGCAGTGATGGATCGAGCATATCTGAATTCCGTCCACGCAGAAGGCCGAGATATCATCGGCCACGGGGAAATATTAGCGATACAGGCCTTCATTCATACTCGTATGCACATACGTATTTGTCCACTTTTTGTGAGATGTGACGAAAAATGTCAAATGCCAAATTTGGATCCAACCGCAAAATTGTGACAATGAAATAAAAATATTCGCACTCTTTGTGCTGCCGACATTTCATTTCAGCGCTGCCACCCACTGCACCCCTCAAAAAAAGATGAGAGAGATATGGAGACCCTGAGGAAGAGAAAGAAATAATAGAAAATAGAATTTTTTTATTATTTTTTTTTTTTTTACTCGTGTACAAGATCTTCAGCAAGGTTTTTCCTGTTCCCGTTTCATCTACTTATGCTATTAAATACCTGCAACTAATAACCAAGGGCTTAAGCATTTACAGTATAGTATAAGCATTTAGAGCGTTTCAGTGGTCACTGGAGTCACTGGTCTGGTTTCCACCCCAACCTAAGTCAAATGTTTGGAAGGCTCGGCAATATAAAGAAAAAACCAAACCGATGTTGGGAGCATTTCCATAAAGTTGGAGCTGAAGAGGATGAACTGTTCTGTAACATGGTTGGATAACCAAGCAGATGATGAAGAAGAACCAGAGACAGTAGTGGCTACAACTGGGCAGCTTAATATCAGGGTTACAACCGGCACCTGGTTTGTTCCTCAAGAGCCAAAACACTGAGTTTCTTTTGTTTTTTCCATTGGTCTGTGTGATGGTGTGATGGTGAACGGCCCACGGTCTCACTCAGCTCAGCGCTCGCCATGTCAGAACTTATCCAGCCGCCGTGTCTCCATCCCCAACAGGAAGAAACCGCCTCCAGCAAGAAGAGGGACGGTTTTCGTGGCAGTTTGTCCCACATGTTTGACGTTTGTGTCACCCTTTTTTTTTTTTTTTTTGAAGCACCAATCCAAAGAGCACGTAACGACGGGGAGATGGGAACACAGTCTCTCTCTCTCCTCTCTCTCTCTCTCTCTCTCCTTCGCTCTATTGGCTCCACACCTGCCCTACTTCAGCTGCCTTCTTCACCTCGGGGCTACAGGCAGACGCTCGGGACTTGGTGCAAATGATGGCCGTCTGCCACGGCAGCACGTGTGTGTGTGTGTGTGTGTGTGTGTGTGTGTGTGTGTGTGTGTGTGTGTGTGTGTGTGTGTGTGTGTGCGGTGCAGCACAGGAGACCAGTGGGGAAGGAAACGTGCAGTGCGCTGGTTTCCGCTGCTTGTTTAATGCGGCCGACAGTATTGGGGGGGGTAACGAGTTACATGTAACAATGTTACGTAATTACGAAATAAAAATAATTGCAATCAGTGACGTTTGTAGAAAAAAATGTGGACTTACATTACAGTTACTTCTGGAAATATTCATGACTCCTTTCATTTAGACCAATTTTTTACAAAAAAAAAAAAAGGCTTGATGTTTAATAATTTCATTTTTTTTTGCTTTGAGGGGTTTCCTCGTGCACTGGCACGAGCACTCTCTTTCTGTTTCCCTCCAAAGATGAAAGTTTGGTACTATTCTGATGCCTCTTGTTGGTTCTCCTATGAAGTTCGGAATTACAGTGCCCCCTACCACTCGCCTGCGAGTTGCAGCGTCTCTCTTTGTCTTGAGTACAGCTGGAAGCTGTCAACCACCATCACGTCTTCACAGTTGAGAACATTTACTGAAAATTTAGAGTAAGCAATAAAAATGCAAACAAAGTTAATTAGTTACATTACTTTGATAAAGCGATTGAAACAGTTGCACGATTATACCTTTTCTAATAGGGTAACTTGTAATTGTAACCAATTACATTTGCTAAGTCATCTTCCCAACGCTGGCAGACGCCTGCACTCGTCTGCAGCCGCCCCCCCCCCCCCCCCCCCCCCCCCCCCGCAGGAAGTCGTGGGAATGACGTGCTCCACCGCCAGAGTAGAAGGTGTTGTTTTTTTTTTCCCTTGGTTTGTCACTCGCACACAGTGGGGAGGAGTGTGTTTGTGTGTGTGTGTGTGTGTGTGTGTGTGTGTGTGTGTGTGTGTGTGTGTGTGTGTGTGTGTGTGTGTGTGTGTGTGTGACAGGGCCCTCATCCCCCTGACCTTAGCTTCTCCTCGCCGACCATCCATCCCCTCCACAGTTCAGTTTGTATTGCAGACCAGCCTTGAGCTTGTTGGGCGATCCATCAGCCGGGGTCGGACCTGTCTCTGTGTTTCTCTGTCGCTGGCTTTAATAAATAATTCAACTATTGATCCCCGCAGTTTCATCTCCTGCATCTGGGCTCCAAATTCTCCTCTCAATCCTGTGACAAACGTCCGCGTCTCCAAAAGGACAGCGTTCCGTGATTTGCCAACTTTCAGCGCAGGCACGGAGAAAAGCGAAACCGCGGCGGAGACAAGCGCAACGGACAAAGTTCAACAATCTCACGCCGCATGGTAATTAGCCCGTATCGATTCATGTTAGGCAGCTTGCAATTGTACCTTTGTGTGTGCGCGCTCATTCCCCGCTACTGAAATGCCATTCCTTTCTCTGTTTGATGCAGTCACAGCAGGAAACGTCCTCTGCGTCGTCGATGGAAATGAGATTAGGCCGTTTCAGAAGCTACAGCCATAGATTTTCAAACCTTTTCCCCCAAAACAATATTAAAATACGCCGCTGGGCCTCTCCGCGGTGGCGGCAGAGCGCTTTCTCTTTCTCGGTCTGAACAATGTAGTCACAGCGGGAGGCCGCCGCAAACACTGTGAAGTTAACTTTGGCGGCGACGAAACAAAAGAACGAATCTCCAGAGTCAAAAGGCAAGTGTGGTGGTCTTATGAAGGAGCAACACGACCCAAAGAGCCACTAGAACGTCTCCCTGCTCCCGTGACGAGATGCGCAGTCCCTAAAAATGGCACGTGTGTGTGTGTGTGTGTGTGTGTGTGTGCGTGTTTTGCTGGTGGCCACCCCTGCCTCTGTGACTGGAGCCTTCATCCTGGATTGGCTGAAGGCTCAAGCTGCAGCGTTACAGACAAAACCACACCGGCTGCCTCATCACGTTCACACCACACCCGATGCCTTATTCATCTTGTTGCGAAAAAAGAAAAATTGCATCGAGTGTAATTATCCTGCTGATTGACTTTGATCCTCAAGAGCTTTCCAGCATTTCAGTTGATTTTGATTGTGGCCCGGGCAGACCTTCTATTCTGAGTTGAGCCACTGCAAAGTCTTTCTCCCCAGAAAATAGGACTTATGAATAAAAGCAGAATAAAATGAACTACAAGAGAACAAGCAGCATTCTGCATTACAGAGGCAGCCAAGGCCAGACACTGCATGTACTGCATGTTCAAGTAGCAGAGCCCAGTACAGGCTGTGCACAACACTGTCAATTACATCCCATTCACGACAGCAAAAAGTACCTGCATCGGCAGGAACAGCCGTGCTTTTTCTCTGGAGTGCAACTGAGTTGTTAGAGGCAGCAGAGCGACGTCCTCTGTTGAACTAAAACATGAAGGAACTTTGTTAACTTGTTGAACGCTGAGCTAGCTGAGCTAGCCGGATACAACCGGGGTCGCCAGCCTCTGCCGCGTGGTTCCGGTTGCTAACGTAGGATTGGACGGTGAGGGGTTAAGGGAGGAGGGGCATAGCGAAGGAAGCTGAGGGGCTTCCCCCTTTTTTTTTCAGATCAGGTCTCTTCTAATCTGAGGGATCGTCTTTGTGCCATATGTTCCAGTCGTCTTTGCCGCGTGTCTTTTTTATAGATCTGTATAGAATTCAGAAACCAGGTGCTGCGAATTTAAAACAATCTGTCGTTTCATATTCCTTCACTGCGACCTCCGATTGCTTCGATGTAAAGTCAACTTTGGGAATATCAGCGTTTGGTCTGAAAATGAAATGAAATGAATCAAGCCGTTTGGAGGGCTGTCGGCGGCATTTTCGTTGTGAAATTGTCGTTGTAAATTATTGAATGATGCAGATTTTGAAAAAAGGAAAATGAACCCGTGCAAATAACTTGCCATTATTCCCGGCAGACAATACGTGCTGGGATGCCTGGGCCTTTGGCGTCGCGGTGATTAGTGTTTACTCATGCAGTCATTCAATGCTGCTGGATTTCACAGCGACATATCAAAAGAAATCAAACAACGGCGGTCATTCGGCGGAGTGGGAAATAAAAGGCCACTTGTTAACCCGCACGCCGCACAAACCTCGGACTGACCGCAGGGCCCATCAGGCCTGATTATCGATTCCGTTGACAAAATGTCAGTTAGTGGCCCCGAGACGCTGGAGTGATTAGCCCCCCAACAAAGCAGGATTATGACTGGAGCTTTGGTGCCACTCGGCATCCTTTGAAAATGACCGAAAATGATCTTTCAGATGGAAAATGACTGAGTGAATGCGAATCAAACGGCAATCAAATGCGACCGATTCTGGAGCAAAGCAAAGCGTTGCGAGTTCTGCTTCTTAGTGTGCTGCCAGTGGGAGGCGGCGTCTTACCAGGCAGCGGCGTCGAGAAGCAGACATGGAAAACACAGCGGTGGAGGCAGTCAAAGAGACACAACAGAGAGGAGACTCCCTTACACACACACACACACACACACACACACACACACACACACACACACACACACACACACACACAGAGAGAGAATGAGAAAGCGACACCTCCACCCCCACGATCACAGCCAATGATGCTGCTCAGGAACGTCCACACCTTTTCAGCAGGAAGAACACACAGAACACATCAGGACTTGAAGCTTTCCTGACAGTTGGGGGGGGGGGGGTAGTTTCAGCCGACACAGGGAAGCAAACAGCACTGAAATGTCCAGTAACGCTAGCTGCGTTTCCATTACAGTTTTTCGCAAAATAAAAGCGATATTTCTAAAATTTCGACAAAGCACAATTGCGATTTGCAGGCGTTTCCATTGAATGGTGCACATAAGCCGTAATTCTCGTGGAATCTCGTCTCGGGAGAGTTCTTGTAATTCTCGCGGGACGAGAATTACGTTTGCTTCTGTTTGTTCACGTTTGTTGTGCTGTCAAGAATGGTTGTTATATTTTTTTTTTCTCTGATTACTTGTAAAAAATATTCCGCCTCCTCCCCCGTCCAAACATAGCGCCCCATTTTCACTTGAACTGAGCTGGTCACGTGACCACGTACGTCACTTCTGGTGACGCATAAACGCGGAAAAAGTTTTTCATTGCGATATTTAGGTTTAGCACAGTTCTCGGGGTAACGGAAAACACAGCTCATGTCACAGAAATGTTTGTCATTTGAAATCAATCAGTGGAAAAAGGTTTCTGGACACGGATGTGTGGCTGTGAGGGTCGTCGTCGTCTTAATTGCTGGATGGAGCCGCGATGGAAGAGCGCACGTGCAGAGGGGAGCAGCGGGCGACTGCACCCAAAGAAGCTTGCGACTGTGATTCCTCACGCTCCAACAGCACAACCGCACGGGGCGCCCGAACACTATCTTTCCTCCACCACGGCGGTGTGTTGCGTAAAATGAAAGGAAAACAGAGGGGAAAATGCCGGGGCGGCCACGGCGCTGATGGACCCCGTCGGGCTCAGTTGTACCCTGTTAACAGCCGACTGGCCCAGCTTTGGCCCAGCTGTGGCCCACTTTCACTTTCATGTTGCTCATTCACACACTGCTGCACCCCCACTACCACCCCCCCCCTCCCTCCCATTCATCCACCCTCCATCTTTCATCTTCCCCCCAACTTTTTTTTTCTTTCACCTCCCTTTTATATCCGCTCCCTCACTCGCCCCGCCCCCCTCGCCCACCTCTCCTCGGCTCCCCGTCCGTCCCCAGTGACCACCAGGCTATTAGATGATTTCACGATGGATAAGATGCCATGCTGTTGAAAGACTGGCGGGGGGGGGGGGGACATCCCTGCCCTGAGAAAACAAACCCACTGATGGGGAGTGATTTTCAAAAAGAAACAACAACCGGGTTGCGTAAAATACTCCGCCATGGCTTGAAAATTGTTTAATTTCTAACATTTTTAATGATTTGAAAGGGGGAGGGGGTTCTAAAATCCTAGTCTGACAAGCCCTCAAAAAGGCAATAAAGGGCAGACCTCAGTGAGGAGAGGCTGTGTGGACACGCTGAGAAGCAGCCGAAACGGAAGCTGGCGATGTGGGAAGGTGTTAGGGTAGGGTTAGGGTTCCGAGTTTGGCTTTCATTGAATCGCAGTTGGACACGGAGAAGCTCGCTGATGAGCCATCTAACCACGCTCAATCCTACCTTTCCACACCAGCCGCCCAGCACACTTGGAATTTTAACAAAGGCTCCACCAAAATCGGGCTGAGAAATCGAGACTTTTCCCAGGAAATTTTCCACTCGAATAAAAAGTGATATCATCCGCCGACAAAAAGACCAAAATCCCTTTTAAGGTTTAACAATCGTGAGTGGCAGGTGGGCGGGCTGCATTTGACAACTTAAAAAAAAAACAGATGAACCCAGAAGAGGGTTGAGAAGTGCTGCAGCTGGACAGGATTCCATTGTAGCAGTGCCCACACTTCATACAAAATCAATTAAAAAAAATAATAAAATAATATTGTTAATGACTGTTGTTTTCATTCTAAAAAAAAAAGCACGTGGAACCTCATTTGAAAGTCAATTTATGCGAGTGGGCAACAGCAGCAGAAGCTATGCAGGACCATTTTTCTCACAGCGAGAGGGCCGTGTGTGGATGTGTTTTCAGCTGGAGCTGCTCAGCAACAAGTCCTGAAAAATTATCACCAAAAAGAGAGAGAGAGAGAGAGAGAGAGAGAGAGAAAGAATTCGACAAAAAGTCTCAAAGGGATGATCGACGATGCCTTAATTGCGGCGACTTCAGCAAAACTCTTTAACTCTCTCTTTCAAAGGAAGGACGACAGAGTCTGGACGCTTTTTTTTTGCTGGCCAATCAGTGGCAGCTGTGGGCGGGGCTTTGCCGCGAAGAGCAGGTTGGTCCGCTCACTTATCTCAAGGGTAATGCCACACGTTTGTACCTTTCAAATATTACAGAGTCAAAAGACACAACGGCAGGGTTGATCTTCGCACAGTCGCACAATTCACGCACACACACACACACACACACACACACACTGAAGAAGAGGATTGCTCCTTCTTCACAGCGATCATCATCACACAGCAGAGCTCCCCATCAGCCACCTGCAGTACCTTCAGCCGACAGCAGAGGTCTCCGTCCCCGCCACACTTGCAGCAAAACCCCTTGGCTCCTGAGCATCGTTGCTACTCAGGGGGCTGCTGCATGGAGAGGGGCGGGAGGAAGAGGAGGAAGAGGTGGGGGGGAGGGGGGAGGCGGGGGGGGCTATGTATCCTCTCCACATAATTTGAGGGACTCTCTTTCCGCACGGGGGAAAAAAAAAAAAAAAAAAACCTAGACGTCCTCCGCATCAAAACATTTGCGGAGACGACGCGCACGAGGGCCCAAAGCCAGAAACTGAGAGTTGGAGCCAGAGGGACGGTTAATAGAGAGTGAATATAGCCGAGAAAAAGATGGCCAAATGGTGCACCCCGAGGAGAGCAGGGAGAGCTAAGCCCCGCTCAAGCCAAGATAAACCCCTATGTGAAAGTAGCAGGCCCCCTTCAGTTTGCTCTTGCTTTTGTTTTCTATTCCAGTCTACATTTACAGGGCAGAGGACCGTTTAGGACCCACGTCTGATGTGTCTGGCAACAGCACAGTGAATGGTTGCTGCTCGAGCCTTGCAGTGTGTGTGTGTGTGTGTGTGTGTGTGTGTGTGTGTGTGTCACACGCATGACAGCATCCTATAAAAATGTCCTTTCGTCTGACCTCCGTGATGTTGCTCAATACAAAATGTTTGTTTCTTACCCCCCCGCCGGCTGCAGCAGTTGAGGAGGCACCATTTAGTTTCTAATGACAGACGGACGGATGAAAGGATCCTGCTGTGCAGCTGTGATGGCACATTTATAACGATGACAGCCAGACTTCTGTCAAAAGGATGCAGTCATGTTGCATTAAAGTGCATTAAAGAGTAAAACAACCGTCATGGCCAGACTCTGTGCGGATGGTGACGAGAGGGAAAAGGGTGCGCCGGGATAACAAGAGTGACACCATATAGTTGAATAACTTATGGCATTACGTTAGGTTGCATCAACAGACAGAGCGGGAGAGGAAAAGGGTGGAGCCTTTTTATGACACCCCCCCCCCCCCCCCCCATTTGGTTTCAGCAGTCTCGGGGTATTTAGTGCACATTGAGCTTCTTCCTGGCGGGGGGGGGGGAAACCTTCAGAAAGTTGCTGTTGGCCCCCTCGTAGCGTCTTCAAGTGTGCCGGCGAGGAGCTGGCAGCAGGTGAAACACAAGACAGGGTGCAGCAGGTAAAGTACTGGCCAATGACTCTGACACACACACACACACACACACACACACACACACACACACACACACGCACACACACACACACGAAGCAGAAGAAGAAAAACATTCTGCAGGTTCGGGCCGACAGAGAAATCGTTGCCGTGCGCTTTCATGAGACAGTGAGAGGCCAAACAGGTTAATAAAATAAAACCCTTGGCAGCTTGGAAAGGGGAGGCGGGTGATCTCCATTAATTAGCGTCTTATTGGAGGCAAAACTATTAACAGATGGCCGCCTTGATGTGTATGAAGGGAGAGCGGCGGCGGCGGCGGCGGCGGCGCCTCAGTAAACAGACGATGTTTATTCCAGCCTTTGCGACGGCCGTGGATATACTTAATGTAATGTCATTTGTCGGGCTGCAAATCACAAATGATGGACTCCGGCGAAGGAGGAGGGGAGGAAAATAACAAAACAAAACAAACAAGCGCTCGGTGTCTCGGCAGCGACGGCTACATTAATGCAGAGGCGCCGCTCGGCTGCCGACGAACAAACTGGACACAAACTTCTGTGACTGGCGTGGAAAATTAGAGTCGCTGTTAGTGGCTAAATGCAGAGCAAAAATATGAGAGTGTAAATGAAAAGACTGGGGGGACCTCCTAATGTCTTTTTTATGTCCCTCCGCCTCCATTAGGAGGTCGACTCGCTCCTGATTCGCCGCCGCCGCTCGTCGCGTTCATCAAAAGCGGAGACGGGAAGAAACAACGTCGCTCAGGGATAATCTCTCTCCGGCACGACAGCATCTTTCTCAAGGAACAAATGAAGGCAGCCGCTTAATCGAGCGGCAGCGTTTTGCGTAGACACGGGCGCAGACTTCGATCGGATTTCGACAACTGCAGCGGGACTCAGGATCAGATTCGAGAGGCCGGTGTGCAGGTTTGCACAACTCGCATCACTGAGGCATAAACACAGAGTTTAGTGGAAAAAAAACGGTGTAGTAAATAATTAAAGAAATAGAACAGAAAAGACAATATTCTAGTGTTCATTTTATCTGCAAATTTGGTTCTAGCTGTATTTTTTCATTCAGAAACAAATTTTTTTAAGCCTTTGATTTGGGAAAACATAACATACTTGACTTTTTTTTTTTTTTTTAGCCCCTTGTGATGTCACAGGGGGACTGTAGACCTCTCCTAGCGCTGTGACAACACCTCCAGTCAGATTGTCAATCCCACCATCTGGAGCAATGGGAGCATTTTTACTTGCAACGTGTTCGTCAGGAACCTTAGACCGGGTTTAAAAAAAAAGAAAAGAAAAGAAGAATGGGTAAGGCAGGGAATCCTGAGGCAGCAGCCGGCGCTCCAGGCTCGTAGCATCGGGTCGCTTCAGCGAAAAGTTCTTCTCCCGACTCGACGTCTGGTACACGAGGGGACTGCGGGGGCCTGGTGCTGGCCGTCACCAACCAGAGTTCACTTTCAGCCAGCGTGCACGCACTCCATCATAGTCACCGACGCAACTGTGGGACGAGGCCAGGGGAAGGAACCTACTTCCGTTTAAACTTGTTTCCGTGTTCTCCGTCTCCTCATTGGCCCGCTGTGATTAATGAGGCTTCGCTAACTCGCACTCTCGCTCAGGTGGTGGCGGCGGCGAGCGCGTGCGTGCGGTGCCGCTTTTTCCTTCCAGCTCGTGCGAACCGGAGAACTTTGTCGCAGGGCTGGTCCCCCCCGCTCCGCCTCCCTCCGCTTTGAAATATGGAACCCCGCCAGTGTCATCCTCGGCGCCTCCTGCTGGTTATCAGTCGCTGGTTTTTCGTTCTCCCTGCGGGGTTTCCTCCTCCAGGTTGAACGCTGATACGTCCTGTCCTATACTTGTATGTAATGTTTGAGTGTTGTGTCATCATGTCACCATGGACTGGCTAACACAGGGGTGGGCAAATTACGGCCCTGGGGGCCATATGTGGCCCATTAAGCTTTTTAATCCGGCCCGGCAAACTTGAAGAAATGATATTAATAGTAACTAAGTCATAAAACAGCTGCATTTCATTATAAGAGCCATTTCAATACAGAGCTAAATATCGTGGGGCTTCAAAGACACACTGTGTTGCAACTTTGCTTTTACTCGTTTTCAATTGGCGTTCACTCCTGTCTCCCACATATCCCACAATATATTTTTTCCTCCTACGAGGTGAGTCACCAAAACACTCCATCTCATCTGCTGCTGCTGCTCCAGTGCCCCACTGTGGCCCACCAGTCAAAAAGTTTGCCCACCTCTGGCCTAAAAATGTCTTGGCTGAACTGTCCCAGTCTGTGTTGCATTGCTGTTAGTCTGCCAACTGTGCTTACATGTGACCTCATTATAACCACTAATGATTAATGCACACTCTTTTCAGCCCCTATGTCACTCTTACAGCTTAACGCTCGTCCTGTCTATCTGTGTGTGTCGAGATCTACTTATGGTTCATGTGTTTTTCATGTGCTTCTTTGCTTCAGAAGGCTGTTTAGAACATCATGGCATGAAAACTAGCTTCTGGGGCCAACTCTGTCGTATTTACAACTCCATTTTTGTTTCATTAATATGCACTGTCCCTTGATCAAATACACTAAAATATACTGGTCATGACTGCGTCTGTCATGACTGCGTCTGTCATGACTGCGCCGTCTGCACTTCCTGCTCTCCACCTCCTCCGTTTCTCTGCCGCGGGTCAGAGAGGTGGCTTTGGCTCTTTGGTGCTCGGCCCACCTCTTTGGATCGCAGGGCGGAAACGCAAGCCGGCCAAAAACCTCGACCGCGTTGGAGGGCTACTGGCAGACAGAACGAGGGGGGGGGGGGGGGGGTTTGTGTCGCCGTAATTTGCTTACGGTTTTGCAAATTGAGGGCTGAATTTGCTCCGAGCTCTGCTCTGCTGCCTTCTCCTCCTCTCGCTCCCCTTCACGGCCTCCTCCTTTCCTCCCTCCCTCCCTCATCCATCTTTTTTTTTTGTCCCTCTCGCACTGTTTTTTCTTTTTTTTTTTTTTCGAAAGAGTTGCAAGGAAAGTAGGCTATTAAATCCTTGAATATATGAGGCGGTGAGGGCATCAGGCGCTCATGTAAATTTATCCCAATATTTGCATCTGGGTTTGACTGCAGGAGGAGGAAAATAAAACGGGCGGCTTCCAATGCCGCTGCAACCCAATTCCAATTTCATCTGGTGCATAATTGTCAATTCAAGCGGCGCTGTCGATTCTATCAATAGCCGCCATCAATCCCGCCTCTCACAGAAAGCTCATATTCCCCCCTATGCTGAGCTCCTTATTTCAAACCCTGTGTTCTCACCGCTGCCCGGGCGCTCGTTACGGCTGCAGACGAGGCGGAAGCGGCTTCCTGCCAGGCGGCGCAGGAGGTCGTTACAACTTGTAAACCTGCCCGACAACTTCGGACAATTTTCGGGAACCCAAACGGCAACATTTCTTCAAAAATTCAAATGGCAATTTATTTTTGGAGGAGATATTATTATCCATCCGAGGTCAGGGTCGCGGGCGTCTGCTGCTAGACCAGCCTGTCATAGGGCGAAGGCAGGGTGACACCCTGGACAAGTCGCCAGTGCATCATTATTGAAATGATAACGGTGATATTTTCATAAGAATAATGGCTAGAATATTTAAAAAAAATAAATGAAGGTTTCAAGAAATCTTGACAGAAGAGGTTTCACGCTCGTCCGACTCTCAAGAGGATAAGGTTGTGGAGGAACCGCAGTGAGCCAGCGGTCACCAACACCTGGACTTTCTGGCTGCTGCTCCACTTATCCTGTCACGCCGCTGCACTCCAGAGTCATTACTGCTGCCTTTTGTGGACGTTTCAGACACATGACGGAAGGAAAGCGGGATTGGAAAGGAGTGCGATGCTTCCTTATTGACGGAGCCATATTTGCTTTTCATGACTCGCGTTTAAAAGAAAAGAAATAATCCACCAGACGTTGAAGACGACCCAGGGCTGCACTCACTGGGATTCAGCCATCGGTGTTGTTCCGTTATCCGCTGTGCACTTGCAGCACTTGACGGATTATTAATTGTAATGGAAATTGGTATTGATGAACAACTGGGACAAAAGAAAATGGTCGTGCTCATATTTCGCAAGTTAATCCTCGGCTAACATAAATAAAAGAGCGGCAGCTGATAAAAGCCTTTGATTTACACGCCGAGCGAGCGCCGTCTGCGGCGGCCCACTGCCTTTCATCCATCAAATCGTCACTTTGACGGAGTTTGATGAGCAATAAGCCGGCGTGAAAAACCTCCTTTTTAAATTTACCGGACCAGGAGCCGAGCGGCTGTTTTGGAGGTCGATGAAAGACGAGATTGGGGGGGGGTATATAAATAAATAAAAGACTCGACGCGGACCTGAACTTGTCATCTGCTGCACAGCGCAAACAGCCGCGACAGCCTGTCATGCACACACACACACACACACACACACACACAAAACAACAAAAACAACCACGCAGCAGTCAGATTAGCACAGCCGCAGGCTCTTGAGCCACAAACAGCAGGTACTTAATTGAAGCAGGCAGGAAGCAAAGAACATTCAGAGTGAGTCCTCGCTCTCATCACAGGCGGGGACTCGCGCTTCAACCGCCGGGTCACCGGGCTCTGGTGTGAACCAGGAGCTCTGCTCTGCTGCAGTCGGTGTCCGAGGGGGCCTGAAAGCAGGTCCAGCGCTCCAGTCAACCGCTTTTCATTGCTTTCCTGCGTTCTTTTTCTACAGAGAAAGGAAACTATGCTGGGAGTTGCAAACGGTCTTCACGCTTAGGACGTTCCTTGGGAAAAAGAGAACAGAGAGGGTTTGTATGGCTACTCTTTATGCTTGAAGGTCCCACAGTTTCATTTTGTCCATTTCCAAATCACCGCAAAACCCTGTCGAGTGGAGAAATGTGAAGAAGAGAAAAGAAGAGGAAAGAAAAGAAAAGAAAAGAAAATTGGTGGTGAAGGTGGAACCAACAGTTGGCCCTTGTGTTGGGACATGCATCAGCCGGGTGTCACTTCCCTTTGTGACTTCACAACTGTGTCTTGTGGCTCGCACTTCCGCACAAGCCATTTCATTTCTTTCTTTTTTATATTTTTACATCAACAACGTGAAGCATAAGCGACTGCTTTGGCACTTAAACAATCCGTCGTTTGGATTTCCGCACGCACAGCGCGGCGTGAGTGACGGATGAACGAGACGCTAAGCGTCACGCGGCGAGCTGTTGTGACAGCCGCCCGTCTGATAACCACATTAAAAGTGTAATCGCGGCCTTCGGATCGCCGTGGTTTCAACTCACTCGCAGGCAATTAGCGGCCGCGTGGCCGAACGTCGGCGGGTTGCGCCGCGTTGCTGCTGAGCAGTTGTTCCCTCGGCAGCCGGCGAGAGCGAACGACAGAGAGAGAGGGGGAGAGAGAGAGAGAGAGAGAGAGAGAGAGAGAGCGGCAAAGTCCGCGCGCGGAAAAAAAAGTTTTCAATTGAAAAAAGCGTTTATTCCAATTAACGGCAAAACCTCTCGACGCCGCGGGCCGGGTCAAAGGTCGCCTCTGCGCCACACCCTGGAAGTCATCAGCACAAAGCTGCAGGCCGAGGCTGTTTATCAACAGCTTTTGATCGAGGAAGCGGCGCGGCGGCAGATAACAGAGCGAACGAGACGACTTGACAAGCACGGCGGCAGGCGGCCGATGGGACGTGGCGCCATCTCATTATATCGCTGCTTTAAAAGCAGCACGCACACGCCAGGACCCTTTTCACACGGATGATTAAGCGTCCCGCGTCTCCATAATTACATTTGTTCTATCGTAATAAATAAACTTTCCTCTTCTTCCTCTCTCAGCCCTGATTGGATTGGCGCTCTGCAGATTGCGGCGATGTTGTGTTTACCCGGGTCGGGTCTTTCAAAAACAGCCACCGCAGATGCGACGTGACCCCCGTTGTCAACAACAGCTCTGACTCCATTCATCCGTCTCCATAAAGAAAAAGAAAAAAAAGCTCTGCTCAAAAAGCAGCGTTTTACAAAAACATGGTTTGGTCTGTCTCATCAAAATGCACCTTTCACAGTTCAAATGTTCAATAATTAAACTGCCCCAGAAATGAATTCCTCCTCATTCACACAAAACCACATCCCAGAAGTCAAGGGTAAGCCTTGTTCCAATTAGAAGTCATCATTTATTCAAAAAGCAATGAAATAAAGATAACAGTTACAGTAGGAAGCTGTTTTCTGATTCTTTTGCAAAGAGGACTGCACTGCAGGTGCATCAAACAGTGACGACAGCCTGAAGCCAAGAGCCCTGCGGTTCCACTCCAGACCTCCGGGCGGTGTTTGCTTTGGCTCCAGCTTGTGCCAGGGCGTGACGGCGGAGCTGATCGGCGCCATCGGCTGTCTTCCAGAGAAGATAAAGTTTTGTTTTGGGTTTTTTTTTTGGGGGGGGCGGGTGTTGTTTTTCAGTGCTTATTTGTCGGTGCTGAGGACCAATAAATTGCAGAAGGAGAAAGTGGAGCAGCAAAAATGTGACTGAGTGGCCACAGTAATTAGCGAAAAGCCTGTTGATGTGGTGGAGACGACTTCGCCGAAGTTCAAAAGCGGCATCAGAACGGGAGGAAGAAGAAAAGGGGGATGGAGGCGGAACTGAACTGAAGTGACTTGAAACGCTGGCGTGTTGGCGGCGGAATTCACCAACTGCAAGTTTCACTCACAGCCACCGCTGGGGTTAAAATCAAGCATCCAGCGAGGAGGAGAATTTCCTGGTAGCCTCACCGCAAACTCCAACACACTCATCCTTTCACATCACAGTCACACACACACAGCCATATATTTCATCTTGATTTACTCTCTGCTGTTTTGTCAGCCCCCATATTGGCTCTGGCCTTGCCTTTGACTGTTTGTGAAATGTCGGCAGACCCCAGATGATTTCTAATAATGCGCTTTAGCTCAGTTGAGAAGGACGTTTCGCCTCCAAAGAGGAGCCTTTTGCAGCAGGTTGGGTAAAAAAAAACACAACAAGTCGGTGCGTCCTCTGAAAAACACAAATCAGCTTGAACAGACTTTGACAGTAAATATCTGAACATGATTTAAAAAAAAAAATAAAAAATTCATTGGAGCGCCAGTAAAAATACACATTTTTTTTAACAAGTCCAAAGATGACTGATTCCAGTGAATACTGATTACTTAACAGGTGCAGAAATTCGTCACTGAGGGCCTTTTTTTTTGTAGTCTTACACATCATATATTCACATGTACATTTTCTGAAGAATTTCCCTCAGAGTTCAGGATGAAAAGCAGCTTCACCATCCAGACACTTGTGGGCCCGCCTGGCCGCAGATGATTACAACAGAGAGAGACATTCGCTCATCATCCGGTGGCCACTGAGCCTTTGCCAGAGTTTAGAACAATTTGAGGTTGTTAGGAAAGTGGCGGGGACCTAAAAATACACTGCTGATTGCAGCCGGCGCCGGGGGGGTTGATGAAGCAAACGGGGACTGGTGGAGGGGCAGTAAAGAGGCACGGGGGAGGGGGTGGGGCAGTGAGGTCGTCGTGGGTGAGGGGACTTCAGACTCCGCGTGGAAAAAAAAGACAAAACTCAAAATGTTTCAGTTGGGCAGTGGTAGTAGAAGCTCACATTCTGGATTCTTGCCACGGGCCAAAGCGAACGCAGAAAGTGTTAACATAAAAAAAATAAAACAGTTTCTCAATGAGGCCCTTTGTGATGTCACAAAGAGCACTGAAGTCTGTTTTTACTTGCCGTTCTATGATTTTTGCTTTAATGCCCGATGGTGTCACATTTTGGCTTTGAGCTGCTGCTGACACATGAGCTGCAGTGCAAACCATCCCCAGTGTAGCAGACCACTCTCAGTGACTCGACCTTTGACCCAGTTTGCCGCTGACCTTTTCAGGCGTGACCAATGAGATAGAAGCTCTCTGTGATGTAACGCTTGGTTTTTAGATGCAGCTCGCCGATTGTTTTGTTGACGTGCGCAATAGCAGCGTCTCAAACACCGGGGGCAGTCGTCACAGTTTCTGTAGTGTAGTGGTTATCACGTTCGCCTCACACGCGAAAGGTCCCCGGTTCGAAACCGGGCAGAAACAACTTTTTGCAGCTCCGGCGGACATGCTAAACAAGGACACTCGAACAAGGTGAGAAAACTGAACCTATCAAGTCAAGACCATCCATAATGAAGACACTTCCTTCACATGCTTTGGCACGTGGGGTGAGGTCGATGTCAGACTTTTGTGCTATTCTTGTGTGTCTCCCAGGAATAGTCACACCCAGCGCAGTTTCTGTAGTGTAGTGGTTATCACGTTCGCCTCACACGCGAAAGGTCCCCGGTTCGAAACCGGGCAGAAACACACTTTTGTCTCCCACTGGATTGAACAAGGTTTGTTTGACCAAATTGAATGAATACCACTGGAGTTTGCTTTTTTTCTGAGTTTGATCACACTTCAACGGTTCTACCTCGTTCCTCCGACGGGCTCCGAAAGATGAATTCGACACAAGTTGACGATTAGTCTCCTAACAGACACGCAGAGGGATTTTTTTTTTCTTCCAGCAAACTACACTACAGGTGTCAAAATCAAGAAAGGCGAGACTATCAAGTGAAGATGTGCTGGCGTATCATAAAGGACGCAGGAGAACTATGTCGCTTTATAGATAAAGTCATGCAAACAAGCCCCCTTCTGCTTCATGCACATCAAAGCTGAAAGAAGAAGGAAAAACTTCCCCGTCCCACTCCTGAGTGTGTTGCACCTGAATGTGCATGTATATTCTCATGCGTGTGTGTGTGTGTGTGTGTGTGTGTGTAGAGAGAGAGGGAGAGAGGGAGAGAGCTTAAAGAGCTTAAAGCAGGTGTGAAGAATTTTCTCATCTCTCAGTGGTCCCTTTAAGCCCGAGGCCATCGCCCCTTCCCCACCCACCCCCTCCACCTCCACCACGCAACAAATAAAGTGGGCAGACCCTCATCTTGCCACGGATTTCACGGCTTGACTTCCTCGTTTACAGAGTTTTTGGTGATTCGCACTAAAAACGGAAAGTTGGTGTTCATCAAAATGCAGATGTCGCAGCAGCGTTTTGATGGGGTTTCCTGGGGCGACTTTGATGCGAGGCCTCGTACTTCGGGCAGGCCGACATTCAATTTGGACCGTCCTCGAGACGCCCGCGTGTCATTTGTTCCGGCAATTAGTCTACATTGCCAGGCAGAGAGAGAAGCTTTCAGAAGGTCATTTGTTTTCCCCCTCCGTTTCCCAACTGAAAGGAGAATTCAAATAAAGAAACTAAACCAAAAGAGAGAAAAAGAAAAAAAAAAAAAAAAGAAAACTTCGCTCATTTTAATGTATTCATTGTCAGGCCTTCTGCGTGCATGAGCTGCATACACAAAAGAGCCACAAACATAGACATCCCTTAATGCATTTCCATTAAATGTCAAGCAAATTTTTCAGCAGCGTTTTGACCATTTGCTTTAAGAGTGAAAAAAAAAAAAAAAAAAAACGACGACGACGACGACGAAACAAAAATGCCTGTGCCGTGTTTCCAGTAAGTGCCTTGATGAAATAACGAGGCTGCGCAACCCGTGGCCACGTCACAGGACCGCAGCAGAAAATAAAAGCGGCAGGAAGATAAAGGGGAGATTTCAGGAAACACAGCCGAGAGCGGCCTTGACACTGTCTCCACAGACGAGCTCATGCTAAACGCTTCCTTGCAGCTAAGGTCACGGCAGCTGGATGTTGACTCAGTCGGTTAATTCTGCAAACCTTTTTTCTGTGAAAGCGTTTTGCACTTCAGCTACATCGCTTTCCAGTAGATTTTCTGATGCACAGATCTTCTTAATGCGTGAACACTTTTGTGGAGTCGGACTGCACTGCGTGTTTCAGGCCACCTGTTGGCAGAGGACGGCTGCACTGTAAGTGCTTCTCACTTTTAGTTTTTTTGTACATTTTCACTGCTGACATTTGTCAAGATGGAAGAACTATTTCCTTTTTTTTTTTCTTACCAGAAACCCCCCCCGCTCCCTCCCTCCACGGTGTGACTTGCGGCGGCGCACGTGAAATTTTAATCCATTAATTTATAATCGATCGCCACGGCGGCGGCAGCGGCGATGACATCATGGCCCTGCAGTGGAGGGAAGCCAGAGCACCGCCGACTTTCTGCTGATCTGCGCATCTCTCCCCCCTCCGTCCGCTGCTTCTCTCCCTCCTCCGTCCACTGCTTCTCTCCCCCCTCCGTCCGCTGCATCTCTCCCCCCTCCGTCCGCTGCATCTCTCCCCCCTCCGTCCGCTGCTTCTCTCCCCCCTCCGTCCGCTGCTTCTCTCCCCCCTCCGTCCGCTGCATCTCTCCCCCCTCCGTCCGCTGCTTCTCTCCCCCCTCCGTCCGCTGCTTCTCTCCCCCCTCCGTCCGCTGCTTCTCTCCCCCCTCCGTCCGCTGCAACGCTCGCCGCTCCGGGACCCAAACTCGCCGAAGTGACGCCGCTGCTTGGCCTCGTGCGGGACTCGGTGATCAGGTGTGTTGAGGCGAGTGAGTCAGTCGCGCTTCTGGAGCACGTCCGTCGTCGGTGCCCTCGGCTAAGTGACTGACTTGATGTCACGCCGTAGCCGCGCACGTCCCGTACCGACAGCAGCCATATGGCGGGTCGCCGGCCTGCATAATTGGCTGTAACAAGGGGCAGGCTGTGCAGGCGCGGATGTGTGTCTGTCTGTACGTACGTACGTGTGTGTGTGTGTGTGTGTGTGTGTGTGTGTGTCAAATGTCTGAGCGTATGCGGGTGGCCTATCCTCTCAGTTGCAAACCACTCCGTCCATTATCATGCAGCAAATGAGCCTGCTGTCACTGCTGCGGCCGCTGACAGAGCGGCTGCTGTTGCTGCCACACACACACACACACACACACACACACACACACACACACACACACACACACACACACACACACACACACACACACACACACACACACACACACACACACACACACACACACACGCCTGCATATGTCACCTTTTGCCCTCCGTTGTTGTTATCTGGGTTTAGTTTTTGTTTTTTTTGTTCAGTCCTTTGGCTACAGCACAGCCTTGCAGCACCGCCGTCGTGGAAGAGAGACACATCTTGTGTCTTAAGCTGGAAGGAACTGAACTGAAAGTCAGACAAATGAAAATGTAGCGATGCAACATGGAGTGCTGGAAAAATAAACAGACAAATCTATAAGATATGAAAAATATGGAGTTCATCAAAAATGTTCAACTCCATCCCTCCATCCATCCCTCCCTCCATCCCTCCCTCCATCCCTCGCTCCATCCATCCGCTGAGTGAATTATCTTTGTGTGTCTGTTTAAGACCATTTAGCCGAAAAACCTTTTTCCACAGTTTTGTTTGTTTGATTTGAACATGGCGACGGCGCGACAAGGAAGCATATCTATGTGTCAATGTTTCCTGTTTGTGTTGGAATTTACTAAAGGGAAATGAGCTCCGACGTGCGTGTGCACGGTCTGATGAATCAGACGGCAGATTTTCCACACGTCGCTCTCAGACCACGTACCCACGCGTGGGATTTTCATTCGGATCCTGACTGAAAGGATGCAAAAGGTTGTTTTTTTTTGCCAATGCAAAAAAAGAAAACAGTGACGGTACAACATCTTAGTGAACTCCAGAGAAATGCTGGCTCCTCCTTTCAGAAAGTGAAGGAAATCAGCCCTTTATGACATCATAAAGAGCACCGATACCGCTCCCACCCCTCCCTGCTACAGGAGAACCGAACTCTGAGCTCATTTGTCTCCTTCCAAACAAGTCCGCGGTCCAACAACGCATCTGTTTTTGCAGGAAGTTAAAAACTTTTGAAAATCACTTTGGTGGGGAAAGAGTCCCGGAAGGTCGCAGCGAAACCAAATGTAGCAACACAAAAGCGCAGCAGCGAGATGACAAATAACACACAGTCAACCAGGAGCACATGTAGCAGCTGGCTGGGTGCTGCTGCGGCGCACCAAGGTCACGCCGACAGATTTTTATAGTTGAGCTGTTGAAGCTCAGGCACATTTCACAGCAGTAATCCCCAAACTACTTTAGAGGCTCAGTTCGTAAAATGGAGTCGCTTCATGTGTGAAGAAGGCACGCTGGAAGCAGGAGCTCGGTGAACAAAAGTGCGTCTGCTGCTGTTGTGAACCTTGAGAGTGTTGTACACACACACACACACACACACGAATGACAGTTAATCCCCGTTTTGTGACCTCTCTCTCTCTCTCTCTCTCTCTCTCTCTCTCTCTCTCTCTCTCTCTCTCTCTCTCTCTCTCTCTCTCTCTCTCTCTCTCTCTCTCTCTCTCTCTCTCTCTCTCTCTCTCTCTCTCTCTCTCTCTCTCTCTCTCTCTCTCTCTCTCTCTCCCTCCGTCCGTCCGTCCGTCCGTCCGTCCGTCCGTCCGTCCGTCCTCATGGCCGCTGTGATGTCAAAAGGGAAAACTGCAACAATTGAACTTCCCTGCTGGGGATCAATGAAGCCCACCCTAATCTAATCTAAAGTCACTCGTATCACAACAACGTTCCAAGGTTGGCCGATAACATTGTCTCCACAGTAGCCACGTCTTAACTCATGACCTCAATGGAGCAACTGAATGGACGCAAAGTACATTTTAGACCCCGGTCTGACAAATAAAGTATTGTCTGTCAATCAAATCCATGTTTTGCCGACTGTCCCCATTTGCTTGCACACGGACTCAATCGTTATATCATCATCGTTATTTCCATCACCGCAGTTTATTATGATCAAATGGAATGGCAATGTTCTACATCGGGGCCTTTTAATTCTCACATTCCTCCGATGCCAAGCCCGCGGCGGCTTCAAAGGCCCGCCGGCGCTGCCAAGGAACCAGCTGCTGGACAATATATGATTACACCCATTCAAAAAAAAAAAAAAAAACTGTGAGAAATGGAAAGGAAATCTCCCGAGTGGATGGGGGTGGGTCGGCTTGGGGGAGGATTTTGAACCCAATTTGGGGATTTTGAACCTCCCCGCCTGGCAAATTCTGCTGATCTGAGCGTCCGCGGCGGCTCCGAGATCAACAGCCTCATTTCCGCCGCGCAAAACTTCCTCATTTCCCAACGCCTTTTCTTTTTGGGGATGAAAATTGCCCATTACCGGCGCCGAGAAGTGAGACCTGACGGGGCATTTATTGATGCCTTCAAATTATCCCCCGACTGGAGGGGCAGCGGAGATTTAGGGGGCTCGAAGGGGCTGGGAGGGGAGGCTGAAAAGGGAGGGATGAAAAGGGAATGACGGCGAAAATGAAGCCCTGCGAGTGTGTCGATTTGCCTCTCGCGGGCCAGAGACGGCACATTGTGTTTAATATTTGGGAGCCCGGTGGGGGAGGGGAAAAGAAAAAGAGATGCCGAGTGGGCTGCCTGGAAGAGTCATCGGCGGCTAACAGTATCGTCGGCATAATACCCAACCATCTGCTTCCTGCAAGAGGCCGGGCTATATTTGTCCTGTGTTGTGCACACGCTGGTCCAGTGGCAGAGAGACACACTGAGTGGGCAAGGCGAGAGCAAGCGAACAGGGAACCGGTGCCAAGTGCAGTGCAGTGCAACACACACACACACACACACACACACACACACACACACACACACACACACACACACACACACACACACACACACACACACACACACACACACACACATTCCAAAAACAGCAGCTAAAACACGTTGCGCGCAAAGTCAAACGATGCCCGTGTGCAAAGAAGTTGACCTGCATTAGAGAACATTCCTGTTTCTCACTCGGGGGCCAACGAGAGGAGGTGGACGAGCAGCGTTTTCTGCTGTAACAGTGTTGTCGGAGGCACAAAGATCCAGTTCCATCGCCCTGGGAAAGTGGCCTCCAGCTCGCTGGCGTTGGCCAACCAAAGACTGGCAGCGTTCAAGGTCACCGGTTGGCTGCATATGAGCATAAGAGGTGGCCAAAGTTAGTTTGGTTGTTGAGCCAACTCATGAGGTTCATCGTTGCCGCTCCGAGTCAGCTCACTCTGACGGCTAACTTTGCTCAGTGAACCTCCTCCTCTGTGAAACAGTCGCCACATCATTACTGGCAAACGACAGTCATTGATTCCGTCGCAGTGGGAGAGTTGCAGGCTGTGGTCGAAGTTCTGGGGGTGCAAAACACACGTGGAATCGGTCCAAGTAGCCACCCTGTCAGAGTCCTTTCATCAATGACTAATCACTGGCCAATCACTGTGACTGACGGGGCAGACAGACACGCAGTCAGAGCAAAGAAGCCACTGGCTGAGTGGCTACAGATTACCAACAATGTTGACCAGGAACTGACTTGCTACATTCACATGAGACATTCACACCCAAGAGCCCAACATCTGTCCCAATTTATGATTTTTGAATTGGTTTGTACTCTCAGTGCAATAAAAGTTATTTGGTTTTCCGACCCACAGAACAGTTCTTATTTATACTTAAGAATATACATAGAACAGGGGTCTTGCTCCCAGTTAGCACCACCATATTTCTAAGGAAGCCTGATGTGGACAATCCAGCTGCCTGACAGCGTGTTTCGTATTTAGGGTGAACACTCACGTCCTCAAATAAACCAAAGAAGATGAAGGTGGACGAGGTATCCAGGTTTGAGCTTGCAGGCCACCGTAGTTCATTGGCAAGCTCAGGAGAGGGAGTTTGAGTGAAAAAACTGCAGCAATCTAAAATCCGACCACTAGATAGAATTTAACACACTTACAACATGACTTGAGTTTTTTTCCATGTTGTCAAATGTTGTTCCTTTCTAAAAAAAAAAAAAAAAAGGATGTTGGATTTATATATTCGGGAGGCACAATGATTAGGATTTTGTGTCTGTTTTTTCCCAGACTGCAAACTGAGCCAAAGTCAAATTAAGCAGTCAAGGACGCTGAAATAAAATTAAATTCTGCACCAAGACACTGAATGCTATCACGAGCTCCGCTGGAGAAAAATACAGTTTCCTTCGAATCGCTCGCCATGATGAGATGAAAATGAAACCTTACGTGTGTGCGTGTGTGGGGGGGGGAAATGGCCTCGGAGGTGAAACTTCACATCCTATTTGTTTGCTTGTCCGTTACACCATAGCCTGTTTACTTCCCTCCTGTACCACCCCCCCGCCTGAATGTCGGGGTTCCTCGCAGACTTCTAATGAGGCTCTGTCACTCCATTTGCTCGACTCCGTGTTCTGGAAGACCAATCAGAAGTGATCAGCACAATCAGCCCTGGGGAAGAACTCCTTCTTCTCCTGAACTTGAAAAAATAATACATACATATCCCCGCACTTGAAGTTTGAGCAGTCCTTTAACAATTTCCCGGGCGCCAAATTACGGGTGGAAGTGTTGCCAGGGCGGAGCCTACATTTAGAGCCATCGTCTGCTAATCACACGCCGGGCACATCAGGCAGATGTCGGCCTGGGCCAAGCACGCTCTTATCCGCCTTTCAAGATTGAGCGCCCGCCCGAGATTATTCATGGTGGGCCGCAATCACACCAGACCCGTACAATGGTCATGCTGAGGGGCGTCATGGGCACTTCTACACTCACGCCTCCTTCCCTGCGCCGCTTTCACCAAGAGCCGGCCAATGGGCCCCTCGGCGAGGAGGAGCGCGTTCGGAGAAAAGAACAAAGAAAAAAAATCTGCGGCCTGTCGGCGACCATAATTTACGAAGGGATACAAAAGAGTCCATTGCCCAGGCGAAGAATTGATCAGCGGATCGACGAAGGTTGGTTTTTTTTTAACATAGATTTTATACAATTGGCATTTGGCCCCCGTGTTGATACGGGCGTGGCTTTAGCACTGCAAGCCGATGGGAGCCGAGCTGATTGAAGCCGATTTTAACCCGGGTTGCTTGCCGGGATGTTTGACGCAGGTCAGTGAGCTTTTCCCAGCTGCCCCCGAATGCAGATTGTTAGCGGGTTTAAACAGGTTTTTTTTGGCCAGTGGGAAAGGAGCTCTCGTGTTCCAGAGCTATAGAATACCTTAAAAACAAAAGAATGAATATGCATTCACATTAGCTCAAATAATGCTACATATTATGACTAAACTAAAGGTATCTTAAAAAGCCAAACAAAACTAAATCATTGAATATAACAAAAAGGACGCAGAAAGTTAAAAAGGCCACAAGGCAGTGCAGAATCGACTGGAAATGCTGATTTTTTTATTTTTCCACCAAGCAAAAAAAAACAAAAAGAAAGCAAATTGGACTGAAGGCAGAGCGGCTGCACATCACTTTAGGAAGGCTAAATAAAGTGCAAACACGTTTCCTCCACTACAAACCCTCGAAGGAAGTTGCCTCATTGGCAGATTCTTTTTTTGAGCGACACCTTAAAACTGCCCGCAGCTTCCAGGCTTCATTTATTTTTTCTTCTCTCTCTCTCCCTCTCTCTCTCTCTCTCTCTCTCTCCTTGCCAAGATTACCCAACATCACCTCGTGAAAGAATCAGGACACTATTTTTCAGCCTTGTTTTTTTTTCAGTATTGCAAAGAAACAGCACAAATCAAATCTGGCCAGTATGTGTGCACGATGCACATCACATGACCTGGCCTCAGCCTGTGTGGCTGGCATTGCTACCAGTTTAACCATATCCTGGCTAAACTGGCTACCTGGCTACACTACAACGTGATAACGTAGGTCCAATTAAATGTGATAGAGAGAGGTTCATCCAATCACAGTACAGGCTTTGCTGACGCCATTCCAAACGCTCTCCATATGCCCTGTACTGACGCACTCTGCATTGACGTATATAGACAGATTGCAAATAAATAAAATAAAAATCCTGCATCTCTTCTATATGCCGCCCTCCTCTGTCTGGTACTGGCCGTTAAGTTTTGGAGACGGCGAGTTGTCGACATTTCCTTGATTGTAATGGAAGCAGATTGTTCCTGCTTGTCGGGCTCACAGCGAGAACGGACAACTTTTTTTCAGAAATCTCGACTCGTTTTAGTCAAGGAAACCTGTTTTGATGTTGGCAGAGAGGGAGCAGCCATCTCCTCCCGCGTTACTCACAAATGTGTTTTTACTTTTGATGCGTTCGTGAGGCTTTAGCACTGCGGGTACAGAACCATTTTAGTTCAATTACAACCAGAGGAGGACAATAGTCCAAACTGCTGAGAATTCAGAACTTAACTACTGGAAGAAGAAAAAAATATCACGAGGTGTATTTGATTTTTGGAGCTGTCCCATTAAATATGCACATATAACCGCTAACTTGAGGCCCTGAAGACTGTTATTAGGCAGTTATTTGTAAAAGGGCCTGATGCTGTTTTGTGTGGGTGTGGAAAACATTGCAACGGCACCACAACACTTTCTCAAACACAACCAGGAGGAGAAAAATGGACAATAATTAAGACACATCAGGAAAGAACAAGCAGACGGTAGACAGAAGGTGTGCAAAGCCCAGCAGTTTCAGCTCCTCCACAGTTAGTTCCAGCACGGTGATGGAGGCACAAACCAGTGGAGGCGTCAAGTGTCACAACAACAGCTTAAATCCAAACTGAAATAAATAAATAAATAAATAAATAAAATAAAAAACAAACAAACAGTATGAATAGCAGAGCAGATAGAGGACACAAACACGTGGACACTCCTACACACACACACGCCTTGCAGCCATGGGAAAGCATGGCTGTCATGGCGCACTAAGCTAACAGCTAGGAGCGACAGAGCCACCGAGGTGTCTGGCAAGCTCCACACACACCATCACTCGACAACAAAACAAGCAAAGAAAAAAAATAATACTAGAAATGTGACTGAACGTGCCCAAATCAGCCTTGTGGGTTGAGGTCGCGGCACACTACGTGCACTCACTTCACCTCGACTCCTCCGTCTGAGGAGCTAATCTGGAATGGCGGTGAAACATCCACTGCAGAGCCTCTTCACTGGGCTCCTTAGTGTTAGATTAACATTATTTCAAAGCAAAATGTGTGCAATGTGTCACGGATTCGGCCACGTGAAACTCACAACTTCCTGCTTCTTGTGACAACAGGCCCCCAGAAAGGACCCGCTGAGAGACTCACTTCTTCTTTCTTCAACTCTTCTTTTTCCAAGTTAGTCTCAAAAATCAAATTGCCAAGTCAAACACTGACAATGAGATGAAACGCCGGGATCGAGACGGCTTTGAGAATATGTACAAAAACCGCAGAGACAACGCGGTTTTCCAGACTGGCACCAGTTAATAGTGATAGCTCGTGATTTGGCCTGTGTGCGCTGTCTGCCAGCTACCCACTCGCTTCAACTCCACAGCCTTTGTTATGCTGATATTGTCTCTTTTCGTCAGAGGAGTGTTTCCAAAAAAAAAAACACACACACACACACACACACCCTCTTCACCCACTTACACAGCAGGGATGGGGAAAACTGCACCGGTTGCGCACATCGAGTGTGAATGGCCGGACGGACTCGACAAACACCGCCAAAAGCAGCACAAAGAATATTAATAGAAATCAAAATCCGGCTGAAGGCCCCACACACACACACACACACACACACACACACACACACACACACACACACACACACACACACACACACACACACACACACCAGAGAAATCTCTCTCTTAAAGCACACGCGCACAAACCATCTCCCCGTCGACACTTCGGACCTGACAGCGACGTGATTACGGTGATTTCCCCCTCCGTCGCCCTGCAGTTTGTGACGCTGGCCAGTCGGAGGAGGGGAAAGTGGCCGTGGAGGTGCATGTCAGCAGGCCGTAATAACGGTCGTACGCCCCGGCCTCTCCAGCTCCTCCTGGCTCGTGGACGTGACGAGCACTTCCCTCTCGCGAAGTGCCGCCGTCCAGTCATCAGTCAGCTCGAACTGGACCGCTGACAGGCGGCTGCCGGTGCTTTGCCTCACGCTTTCTCTCACTCTCACGCACGTGCAGCGAGAGAGAACAGAGGTCCTCCCTCTGAGGAGCTTCGGGCTTCAGAGACAATCAAGCCCGCCAACGTCACCAGCAGCCTCCGGGTCGGTACACCCGAGTTCTACCAACGTGTCACCACTTCCGGTCAAAGCCGCACAAACGTTTACACAAAACACCCCCCAAAAAATATAAATAAATAAATAAATTAATTAAAAAAAAAAAAAAAGCGCGTCGGTGGCATCAATTATAATTCGAATTAGTTAGCCAAGTTGCTTACCTGTGGTGTTTGGACATTCCATGCAGTGTTTCCAAAACGCGGAAAGCTTCCGTAGCTCCAAATGACGAGAACAGAAAGTTGAGGCGGCGGCGGCGGCGGCGGTGTCACAAATAAACAAACAAAAATGACAACAACAACAACAAAACACGTCGTGCAGCCGTTGTGTTTTGTCACTGCAGGCTTCAGCCGGGATTCTTTCGTGTTTTCACGTCTTTCCTGTCTTGTCCTGCGCATTTCCTTCCCTCACAGTTTGTCCACGGCTGTCGCTCATCAACCTCACCTCGGCGGTCCCGCCCACCTCAGGCGTGACCTTCTTCCCTCAGAAAATTGTTCAAATTGTTGTTGTTTTTTCTTTGTTTTTTTTAAGAGCCTGGTTTCCACTTTCTCTAAACAACCTGCATTTACTTAGGCTCACCTAAATGTTTTTTTTAGTCCTTTTTAATCTTTAAATTGTATCCTGAAGTTTTGTTTTGTGTGTCCCTATTACCTGAAATATTGCTTAAACGATATCATTTTAAAAGTAACATTGTAATTCCCGTCAATCACTGAGCAACCATCAACCTGACACTTTGACACTGTGTAGGCTGGGCTGGATGCACTCAAGTCGGCCAAGGTGTGAAACTGAGAATAAGCAGGTGAAAGAAATTATTGCAAATAATCATAATAATCAATGAACAAAAGTCAACAGATTTATTTGGCGCAGCAGAGCAGCATGTTTGAAGACACTGAGAAGCCTCAGAGCTGGCAAGGTTTGTTTTTTTTTTATCTCCTTCCTGACCTTGGACGGTTCAACAAAGCATCACCAAGCTGAAACTTAGCATCCCATCTTCATTTTTCTGCTTGCTGCTTTTAATTCATTCATTCATTCATCCATCTTCTATACCCGCTTATTCCTATTCAGGGTCACGGGGGTCTGCTGGAGCCTCTCCCAGCTGTCTTAGGGCGAAGGCAGGGTGAACCCTGGACAAGTCGCCAGTTCATCGCAGGGCCACATAGAACACACACAACCATTCACACTCACATGCACACCTACGGGCAATTTAGAGTGTTCAATTGACCTCACATGCATGTTTTTGGAGTGTGGGAGGAAGCCGGAGAACCCGGAGAGAACCCACGCAGACACAGGGAGAACATGCAAACTCCACACAGAAAGGTCCCAGGTCGGGAATCGAACCCACCACCTTCTTGCTGTGAGACGGCAGCGCTAACCACTGCGCCACCGTGTCGCCCTTAATTAACTCATTAATTTACTAATAATTTAATGGCTGATCCTTGACTTTCTTTAAAATCAAAATTCCTCATTTTCAATAAAAAAAAAAAAGAAAAATGATAAAAAACACATTTTACACGTCGTATGTTTGGATTTTGAAGCTCAGATGATGGGGAGCGCGATAGCACACGCGGTGGTCTGCTGTCACATTAATTAAGGCAGGTTAGAATCAAGCCTGCTGCCTCCTAATCCTGTGTTTGTGGGCGCTACGTTGCCGACACTAATTGAGTGAGTCCACAGATCAGAGGCGTGCACAGGTCCTCCCTGAGGGGTAAACAGCATCTGCATCACACACACACACACACACAAATAGCCAGAGTCTGCATCACCACAAACACACACACACAGTCTAATGTAATTGATTTTCTAAACACTTCCATATTTTATGGCCAGTGCCAAATGGAAAGTCGCACTAATAGGTTGGAGGCTGATGTCAAATGAGGTAAAATTACATCTTTATGCACCTGCTGCTGCGTGCGCGCATTTTAAGGCCCGCGCCTTAAAATGCAGGCAGAAGAAAAGTTTTCCTCCTGCGAGCCCTTTCAGGAGATTTATTACTTTGGTGCACACTCCACTCTCACTCTTGGATCTCATTCACTCTTTTCTTCTGGGATTTGTACAGTTAAATCTGCTGAGCCTGAGAGACGCATCCTGGGGACCCGCAGACCCACTTCCCATTGTTCATTTCAGGCTCGCTTTAGAGCAACACAATAATGTTTCAGAATAAAGGCAAAATTGTTTAAAAAAAAAAAAAAAAAATGACAGGAAAAGGAAGTTTTTCTTAAGCAATTTTATTTGTATTAAATAGTAACAATGAGGAGACGGTGGACAAAGGTCTTTTCTCTGAAAGGGTTCCTTCCTATGTGAGCAAACCATCGTGGAGGTGATGGACTGAGGAGAAACGCTTTGGGTAAACACATGGTTTTGACCTCAGACAGACTCAGTTCGTGTCAAATGGGTAAAAACAGGGGGAAAGGAATTTTAGAAAGTAGCTCTTGGTCAATTTTCTCCCAGGGATTTAAGTGTTTGCAGAGAGAGATCCCTTCCATCCACAGCGCCTTTCGACGTTAGCGTATAGTTCAGCTCCGGCTCAGGGAGAGTGGAATCAACCATGGGAATCAATTATTAGGTTAACAGGCAATAACGTGATAAACTTGTTAAGATTTTATTTCACAGCTGCGTCGACATAACCAGGAATCCTTTGGTTACGACTCAGCCCTCCAATTGCACCTGTTACCATGAAACAGATTTCTTAAAAAAAAAAAAAAAAAAAAAAGCCAAAATCACAAAATCACACGTTTCAATCTTGCGGCAGCAGCGAGTGTGTTCCGTCGTCTTCAGTGGCGTCCGTGTGAAGACGAGACGGCAAAGTGTTGATATCAGTGAACATCAGCAGTGACAGTCATGAATGCACAATTACACAAATCCAAGTCATTATCACAGCCATTCATAAAGAAAAAAAAAACAAAACAAATAAATTACAGTAAGCGCATTAAAAAGCAATGACAGCATCATCTCAGTGCCTGCTTCAGAAACCATGATCATTATTATTGTCATTTCCGTCACGATTATTCTCGCCACTACTTCATCTGTCAGAGTCGAGACGCTTTTATATGGAAACTGGCTCCTATGGCGAAAGAAATATATAAATAAGGCATAAAAACAACAAAGACGTTTCCCCAAAGTTCCCCCACTTTACTGCCACTTTAAATTTCGCCACGTTAAGTGAGGGTGTGATTTTTTTTTTTGGGGCGGGGGGGGAATGTCCTCTACAAACCTTCAGTGCAGTGCGGTGCGGTGTGTGAAATGCCGTCTCTAAGCTGCGTGTGCGTGCATATTTTTTTTTTTACGTGAACAAGCGACGCAAACGCTTTTAACCAATTTGGAGGCGGCTGACGTTGGCGCAGCTGTCTGACACGGCGGAAACAGAATCAAGACCCGAGTGGGCAGCGCAAATCAGGGGCCAAATACCGCCAAATGAAATTTCGCACGGCGTCAAAGTCATTTGGGACGCGAGCGCTGACGAGAGGATGGAAATAGCAGCGCTCCGTGAGCGAAGAAGGAAAACCAAAACGGAAGCAAGCGGGGAGTGTTTGAGCACGGTGAGGTTCAACCCACCGGGCGACACGGTGGGATCTGGCTCCCTGATTGGACACTGGAGAGATGCATTCGGGGAAAGTGACAGTGGGAGATTTGTCTATCGCGTCCATCCTGTGAAGAGCCCGCAGACAGCTGCTTTTGGGAGGTGATTGGGCAAACTGCTGCGCTCCAGTGGACCAATGAGATTTCTTACCACCAGCCAGGAGGCATTAGCTCCAACCGTTCCATCGGTGTTAGCAGCGTTTAAATAAACTACTGTAGTTTAAAAGAAAAAAAAAAAAGCATCAATGTTCTATTTTCTTTAAATGTGAAAAAACGCCGTCCGGGTCGATGGAGCCGCCGGCGGCTAATCTCGCTAGCAGCAGCCTGTTTTTCACACCAGGTACTCGTCCCGTCTTCCTGCTCCTCACCTCTGCCGCACCTCTTTGATTGGTTTATCGAATCCACGAAAAAAACAAAACAAAGACTGTCCACTAGGTGACGGACGAGTGGGACGTCAGAGGTGAAACCTGAGGGGGGGGGGGGGTCAGGCGGCCGCACCGGTACCGGAGGGTAACGCGGGAAAAAAAAAATCCACCCACCACCCCACCAGCCCAAGGCCAGGCAGGAGCTGTTTAGAGACGGACAAGGCTAAGTTATTCTCCGAAAAATCTAAGATTTCCTGACGAGGCCCGCGGCCGTGAACCTCTGGCCCGAACTCCACGGCAGCCTCCCACCTCCTGTTGACACTCGGAGATTTGTTCAGCCTAAAGCCTTCAGGGGGTGAGAGAGTGGGGGTGGTGGGTGGGTGGTACTCAAGGCTTTTCTGACAAGTCAGGCGGCTCCCCAGAATAATCATTTCACCACGGTGGGCTTGCTACGCAGACGTGTGTGTGTGTGTGTGTGTGTGTGTGTGTGTGCCAGTCCCCACTTGAGAAAAGGCAAGACGAGTGTACTAATGTAGAGAAATGACGCAGCAGATATCGGAGACATAAACAGATGTGGGATGCAACATTAGTGGGTTTAAAAACAGACGAGCAAGCAAACAAACAACCAAGCAGTGCCGTTTCATCTCACTGCAACAGTTTCTAAAATCAAGGTTCGTTTGATTGGATGAGGTGGATCGTTCTTCCGTCATTTCCTTTTTCTGAATGACTGCGGCTCGGTAAAAGTGTTTCTGGAAAGTCTGCCCGACGACTGTGATGATATATATTTATTTTTTTTATCTCTCCCCCCTGTTTTTTGCAGGAGAATATTGGCACGTCATTTATCAAAAGCACCAATAAGTTTCCTTGTTCTTTGCGATTGAGAGACTTCATTCCAAAACTTGAATTTTCCCCCCCCCCCCCAAATATGGTCAAGGAAAACAAAAAGAAGACACCCGCAGAGGTTTGGCCCAGATCAAAGAATCTTTACAAAAAGTCATAATCTCGTTTTCTGATGTGTTTTGATGTGTTTGGTGCGAGGCCGCACGGCAGATGTCGTCGCGCCCAGCGCCAAAGAAAGTCAAGGGCAGACGTCTTACTTTGGAATGAAATCCTTCTCCTCAGCCTGACTGGTAATGTGTTGCGGCAATGCGTTTGATTCCCTTCTGTAAACGCTGAGACGAACCTCGTCGAGCCTCGGCGACTTCACAAACGTCCGAGTCCACTTTTTGTTCCCGTGCGCTGGGGCGCCCCTGTGAGCGAGGGGAACCTCAGAGAAAGCATGCAGAAGTAGCAGGGGGAGGGGCAGCGTGGGGGTTTGGGGGGGGTTATTAGTGGTTGGTCTGACATTTGGCAACGAGGGAAGTACAAATACCAGCAGAGATTATGGTCTGTCCCACTGTCCCTAAAGCAGCACGTGGTCCAAACAGTTAAAACGCTAAAACAGGGATAAAACTGGTACCGTAGTGTGTGTGTGTGTGTGTGTGTGTGTGTGCGCATGTAAGAGTGACTAAATATGTGTATTCATATGTGGTGCGCGGCGAGTCTGTGCACACGTTGCGTGCCCGTAGGCGTTTACGAGCACATCTGCCCTGTCAGCATGACACAGCGTAGGAGTTGTGATGGACGGGAGAGTTCCTTTCCACGCTCTCCGCCTCCTGTGTGTCAGTGTGTGTGTGTCAGTGTGTGTGTCAGTGTGTGTGCGTGCGTGTCTTTCCATCCTTCATATGGAGTCTCTAAATGTCAGCGAGGGGTTGGGAGGTCCTGCTGGCGTGGTAAAAAGAGTGAGGAGAGCAGCGAGGGTCCGGGGTCGCTGATGAGGATCAGAGGGGAGTTGTTGTCGGGACACGAGCGGCGTCCGTCCTGGCAAAGCAGCAGCAGACTCGGCGGTTTTATTCATTTATCTATTCATACATTTGCAGGACTCAACCTCCTCCCCCGCCACCTCGTGCACCCTTGGCCACGCCCTCAGCTGTCTCTCTGCGTGAGCGCCAGCAGCTCGGAGGTGTGCAGGGAATGCTGCAGGAAGACGTTCTTGCGGCTGTAGCTGTGCAGGGACAGCGGGCCGCGTGGCGGCTGGCCCAGGCGGCCCGCGAACGTGGAGGAGGCGGAGGCGGAGGCGGAGGCGGAGGCGGTGGTGGTGGAGGGCGGGGGCGAGGCCCTCTGGGAGGGGCTCCCTCTGCTGGCCGCGCTGTGGAGGCTGGAGGAGGAGCTGGCGGCGACGGCCCGCGGGATGAGGCTGTGCGGTTGGTGCTCGTCTCCCGGCCTCCGGGCCCCGCCGCCCCCGTGCGTCAAGGACTCTGAGGAGGAGGAGGGCGCCCCCTGTGGCCGCCTGGGGGACGGGCACGGGAAGGCGGAGGCCGAAACTTGCGGCGGAAGCGACGCCGTGGGAGGGGAGGGGGAGGTGGGGGAGGGGGGAGGAGGCGGGGCCGAGGACTGGAGGGCGGGGGGGCGGCCGCGGTGGTGGTGGTGGGGGAGGGGCTGGTTAGTGAGGTCCCCTGCGAGCGCTGCCAACCGAGCCCCCCTTCGGTCCCTTAGAGCCAGACTGCTGCTGCTGCTGCTGGCGGGTCCTGACAGCCGGCCTGGATGACTGATCTGAGGGGAGGACAGAGGACAGA
>NW_027466220.1:587500-597500 GCF_046127955.1 Nelusetta ayraudi
TTTATTGTTTTATTCAGCAGCAAAGAACACAGCTCTACACTCAGTGGCCAAACACGCATGAAAGACTTAACAGGTTCTTTAATCACTTTTGATACGCGGGCGCTCTACCTTTATTTTTTATCTGGCATGTTAAGTGTCAAGTACATATGGCCGAATGCAAAACAAGGAGATTGGTTTGGACAGAAGTGGAAGGTAGCGAACACGAGGAGCAGTCAACCAGAGGAAACAGAGGGACAAAGAGAGACTTTGTCAATTCTAAAGTGTGACACTTTGGTTTATCCTGGACTGAAGGAAGAGATCCATTTTGGACCCTTTTCACGAATCAATCTCTGTCATACTGTTGTAGTTGATGTCATGTCTTATGTATTTTTGTTCATTAACATTTACATTCTGCAAGCCCACCTGATGTGAATTGATGTAATTGTCTTTTCCTGCTCCCAATCATCCCGCTGTCAAGACGTTTACACAACAAATTACAACCTCTCTCTCGGGTTCACATTTTCTCTGCCGCTCCTTGAAGAAAACGTGTTGGTCGAAACCGATTAAAATAAAAGCTCTTTAATATGATTCCTTTGCTCAGTGCATCATGTACTTGAAGCAAGTCCAAGAGACTTCCTCCTCTTTTGAAAAGTTAATATTGGACTTCGAGAGCACCTCTAATTTACTGGGAGTTTACCTCAGAGCACCCGGTAATTTCCTTCTTTTTCTGTGCCCAGAAAACTCCTGCTAGAAGTGCCATTGTTCACACAGCCGGCCTCCGCTTCCCTTCACCCACACGGCAAATTTTTACAAAGCGCCATGCAAGTCTGAGGTGAGTCGGACCCCCCCCCCAAAAAAAAAAAAAAAAGTTCAAATCTCTGCACAGGGAGATAAGAGAAGTAATGCAAATTCTCAGTAATCTTCGTGCGCGCCTACACGTTCGCCGAACAAGAAGCCGCGGTTTGGCTCCGCGGAAGTGTGAAATGCCGAGGTGTTGGGATACAACAACAGAGCGGAACGCCCACACGGCCGGCGCGCCACATCTCATTCGGACGACGGAGAGACACAATTTTCAGTCGAGACGCCGGAGTCCAAGCCTTCCCACGTCGTCCTGTCTGCCTTCGTCTCGACGCGCCGCCTCATTTGCGCTTGCTTGCGCGTCGCACGTGCCCGCCGAGGAGTGGAGGCCTGTCGCGCGTTAATTCACTGGAGGACACTGGCGGGGTACAAGTCTTTATCGTAGCGGGTTGTGCATAAAATGGGTCGACGGGACAATATGCCCTAAAACCCTGAAGTGGAGAAACCGAAAAACAACTTCTGGCTGTCTATTTCTTTTTTTTTTTTACATAAGATGTCAAAGTGGCAGACTGAGGCAAAGGTGTATTCTCTTGGTAGTCTTGGTAAGAGTATGCAATGCATAGCAAAGCATGCATCACAGAATCCTGTACACTGTTGAAGACAAGCGGAGGAATTCCAGCTTGGACATAGTGCCTCAACATCACAGTGTACTATTGCTGCAAAGCATGTTTGTTTCCTCAGCAAATAACCCCCGAAGCCTCTGGCCGAGCCCCGCCAGGGGAACTTCCCGTCAGCACTGGGACTTTCCTGTCAACTCCATTTCAGCTCTGCTCCTTGCCCCCATCAATAGCTCCCTCAAAATAGAGCTCTGAAATCCCCCAACTGCAGTCTCCTTGGTGCCAGAGCTGCCCTCCTCCTCCTTAAGCAAAGTCAAGGTTGAAACAGGTAGCAGCAAAGCGGGGAAATCTCCAAGGTGAGTTTTGAGACGAGACGAGAAGGGGTAAACGAGTTCTCGGTGCGAAATTCGTTAATTTATGAAGTGAAAGTCAGCAATCAGTGGCGGGAAGGACGAGAAAACAGCAGTAAACAGAATCACTGTTAACTGATGAATAATTAAAGGTGCAGAAGTGGAGGGACGGGTGGCTCCCCGCTGTGTTTGACTGCCTGCTAATGTGTTTGCTGATGGGCTTATCCTTGACAGTATTCAGCACTTACCTTTGTGTTGACTGAATTTTGATTTAATCAATACACGAAACTCAGACAGTATTGGGAAAACTGGAGGGTACCCGATGTCTGACAGCGCAACCAAACAATCCTTTTTTTGGGGCTGCATACACAAGAGGGTCAAATCTCAAATGGTGTCAGAAAAGTTGCCCTGTTCTCGCTGGGCCTCCACCTTTTCCTCCGTCTCTGACCTCCCTTCTTCTTCCTCCTCCTCCTCTTCTCTCTCTTTTTCCCCTCCTTCGCTCTTTGTTATGCAACTCGGCGCTCCAGTGTTCCTGGGGCGGGCAGGGCTGAACGCAGGCTGACAGTTGGAGGATTGATGGCATGCTACTACTGCCTGGAGACCGCAGCGAGAAGACGCAGACGGAGGGAGGCGGGAAGAAGGGGAACGGGAGGAACAGAGGTGAGTTTTGTTTTGTTTTTCCGACGCGGTGACAGTTGGTCTGGGATTGGGAGCGAGACGATGAAGAAAGAGCCACTTAACCGAAGTTGAGGTTGCGTCACTCCAGCTGTCAGCGGTCTCCCACGCACGCATCGAGCCGCCGAAGCAGCTGGTTAGATGTCGCTTCCCGGACATTACGGTTGAAAAGGCGCTTAACACGAGGGGAGACCGCCGCGTCACGAGGCGCCACCGCTGTCACGGCAAAACTGCAACAAAAGCTACTGTTGTTCGGATGCAGCCGAGCCAAGGAACCCGTCAGCCCCAGACACTGACGGAGACACAGATGTACGCCAGAGTAATGGTTCAGAATCTTGGACATAACACCTCATTTCCAAATTTAGCCAGTTGGCTGATCATCAGTGGAGATTGTTTCAACATGTTTCATCCAGTGCTTCTAGTTTAGCGGAGTTCGCTCGTGCTAGCATGCGCCGGTCAACGGTTTCGAGCCTATCTGTAGCCTGCCTGTAGAAACAATCTTACCCATGACACAGTACACCTGAGGTAGATAAATTACAGCTATCCATGTAAATGTTAAATAAAAATACTATAAGTGGGTAAGAGCCGTGTGAGATTTCTATTGGCCGGCCGCGCAGTGTGTTAGCCGGGCACCAGCTAATTCTGCTAAACTGGAAGGACTGGGTGAAAATGTTTTGAAATGGTCCTCGCTCAGAAATAGCACACTTGCTGACTTGGAAACAAGGTTTTATTTACATCATTCTGAACCAACAAACTTTATTTGGTTGTACGCCATCTCAGCAGCATAGAAATATGACCGGAACCCATGAATAATACAAGGTCTGAGACTGAGTCGCTTCATTCCTTTTCTTCTTTTTTTTTTTTTTTCCCAAGAAGGTAGTGTTTGAAAGAGAAAAAAACATATTTACGCAAACAGCCAGAGGGAGAAGTTGTAAATCGCATGACCATATATACGGCATATAAGCCCAGGCACGCACTCGCACAATTCAAACACACTGGGGAGTACTTGACGGTGATATTGGGCACCGCCGGAAGCTTGATGTGTCATATTCAAAGTCCCAAGCAGGATTGTTATCATGAAAAAGAAAAAAAAAAAAAAATATATATATATATATATATATACACATATACATATATATATATATATATATATATATATTATTTGGGTGTTTGTGTGTGTGTGTGTGTGTGTGTGTGTGTGTGTGCGTGCGTGCGTGCGTTGCTTGTCTGATCCAAAGACTTCAGATTCAAAGCACTTCACACACACACAGCCAAGTCCAATTCCCTGTCAAGCACCTGGGCACAGCAGCACCGGTGTGGCAAATGCTGTATAATCAAAATGGAAATTAGTCCAGCGTGTCCTCTTACGACTTTCACCCACTTTTTGAGCAGCCAGCTACCATTTTTAGGACTTTTTATTTTTTCCTCAGAAAGAAAAGGAAACATCTGGCAGGCCATTCGACAGAGTGTCAGTCTCTTTATACTCAGATGGACCCAGTGACACTGAATGAGTTTTTAGTTGGCTTCAGCCAGAGCCAAGTAGCCTACAGTTCAATTTCTCTTGCTGCTGCCTGTCGGGTGATCCTCAGTGTTATCACAGACAGCTGAGGCAAACATGACCACACGACATTTTGCATTCATTTAAAATGAGGGGGTTATCTGTCGCCTGGCAACACAAGAGCCAATGGGCTGAATCCAATCCGGTCATCGCATGAGCCCAGAAATGTCGATGGCTGGTGATTGTCCACGTTGAGAACTGTACAACCGCAGGGCGCCTCGGTCCTTCCCAGGTCAGAACCAGGCAGGCTGGCCGGATTCTATGGCTGGCTCACGCTGCGGCCAGGAGGCCTAATGCACTTCCTTGAGCAGCTCCGCCGAAGCTGCTGCGAGGCTGGCATTGTTCATCAACCCGCGATCCAGACCAACAGGTCCGCGCGTGCATGTGCGTAATCACGGCGAAAAAGTCATCGACCACCAGCCTGTGCCAACATGCCCGGCAGAGCGTGGCCCAGAATTTTAAGCTTGTGAGGAGAAAGGGGGTGGAAAAAAGGAAAGTGGAGAGGAGAAGGAGGGCGATGATGGAGGGCAGTCGGGGGGGGGGGGGGGGGGGGGGGGAGAGTAAACCTCCACAGAACTGGTAAAAGACAAGGCTGGAAAAGGGGTTGTGAGAAAAAGTCAAAGTGTGATGGTGGGATTCCTGTGAAAGAACTGCACAGAACTGGCTGGAGCACAGCGAAACTTTAGTGAAACTCAAAATAACAGAAGAATTGTTTGACTGAAATTCAAATTCAAACAATTCTTGACTAAAACATCCTGAAAAATGTGTTGTTGTAAAGGTATTCCAATAAATTAAAATGAAAAAACAGAATAACATTGATTAAGCCAAGGCACAACAGGCTTGTGAACCACTGACAAATGCAGCAATGCTAGGGCAAAAAAAACAAAAACCAAAACCCCAACAACAACAACAACAAAGGGCCGGTGAAGAGCAGAGGCGAAGCAGCAGAGAAGTGGAGGCGAGGAGCGACTCGGGGAGAGGAGAGGTGGCGGCGCAGAGCCGGCGTCGCCAAAGACAAGAGGGATAATTGGAACGCCGGAGTAAAAGTGCAGCGTTGCGAGATGTTGGAGGTAACAACAACATATGGCAGGAGTGAAACTGTTAAAGCCACTTTGATGAACAGCTACAAGGCGGAGAGAGGGACCTTTATCTTCTCACTAACAGCTGATGTGCCAGAAAACCCCCACTGGCGCTTAACTAAAGAATAGGTTTAATTGCCCAATGAAATAAAATAGCACTCATAAAGTACCGGGGGAGGGGCAGGGGGGAGGGGGGGGCTCCATTCTTCCGACTCTCGTGGGATCGACTTGGAATTCCACGCTTGTCATGTCCTGCCTGCCGCTCATTACGGTTCAAGGGTATCGACTGCCTGGTTTTAAGTCATAAAGCGTAATTATCCACAACAAAATGACCCATTTAGCCTCAAACATCCATGTTTCGCATGTCACCTTAGACATAAAAAAAAAAATCCACGTCGTCCGTTCAACCTCTGCTGCGTGAAAACAGAGGACGGCAGCTGTCATCTCGTCAACCCAAAGGTACACCAGTTGGAAGAACGACAGTGTTTTTTGGTTGTTTTTTTTTAAAGTTTTTTTAGCAATGTCATCGGCTGTCCCATTTTTAGGGAAGAATGTGTGCAGTTTGTTTTTTTTTTCCCTCTCTCCTTCTCCCTCCGTCAGTTTCTGCTTCAGCTGCCATCCTCCGCTCGCTACAAGTCCAGGTTAAACCTCCCGCAGAAACCCCCCCCCCCCCCCCCCCCCCCCCCGCCTGAGCCGGGAGACGCTCCAACTCCCCACGTCCCCGAGCGCGTTTCCTGGTGTGGTAATGAAGAGATTTTATCTCCTCCCGACTCAAACAAAACTCCACTCGCACCTGATTTTCGGCTCCACCCCCCCGAGGCCGGCGCTAACCCTCCCCTCTGCCGCGCTTCAACTGTGGCTGGATTGATTGCTACACCCGGCTGCTTCCCCAGGTGCTAGCGCCGTCCCCGCTGGTGCCGCCTAATTACTGCAGAAGCTGTGATCTATGCTCAACATTACTCTCCCACTAAATATGCGCCCGTAGGCTGCCACTACCGCTCAACACTCTCCCAAAGACCCGCAGTCTCGTGCGGTGAAACTTTCCACACTCCAGAACCTGATCGCAAGCACAAGCCGTGCCTGCAACTGCATTTCTTTTCTGCCCAGGCCTGGTTCCACTTTGAGAACTCGGTCCCTCGGCTGTTGAAAGTGGGTCTGCCCTGCCTTAATTGGACTTCAGCATGACCTTCACCTTCCTCCTTTCCTTCGCTGCTCTCGCTCTCAGTCTTGCATGGTGGAGGAACGCCGAGTCTGCTATTGTTCAAACAGGCCGTAAGTCATCTCTGGATCAATTCTGGATCACATCTTCAAATATTGAACAACTTGTGCATGGCCATGGCTATTTAGCAGGCTCCCCGGCTATGACTAGTAATACAAGAAGCACTGTCGTGAGCGAGTGTTGCTTTGAATAAGGATCACAAATTCTAATACTAAGAAATCTTTATTTCAATATTATTTTAAAAGTTGACTCATGTTAATTTACACACATGCATACACGCATATATACATATATATATATATATATATAGATATCTGTATATGCATATATATATACATATATATGTGTGTGTACATATACACATACACACACACACACAAACACATATAGAAATTAAAAATGCGAATAGTGGTGCCCGCTTGAGATGCACCGTGAGGAAAATCCTTTGCATTATAAAACGGTTTTATTTTTTTCGTTGGCATCCGCGTGCAAGAGTTTTGTGCCGTGTGCCTGCAGACACTGCAGGCGCTGTGCGCGAGGTCTAAAAATTATATACGGCGGAGGAACAGCAGTAAAGCACCTCCTCCTGACAGCGCCAGGTTCAGTTCGGCAGGTCGGCCGCCTGTTGACGGTGATGAAAACGCTCAGGCTTCGAGCTCCGGCAGTTTGGCACTGCGGCCCGTCAGCCATGCATCACGCCGGAGAGCTCGGGACTTAGCGGCTCCACTGGTGGCGCTCCTTGCGTGAGCCTGAGCGTTCCCGCGGTGTACATGTACACAAACAGGACGTGTGTGTGTGTGTGTGTGTGTGTGAGAGCAGGAGAGTTGCGGTGCTTTTCACTAAATGCTAACAGAGCCTGAAGCTGATGGCAGCCAAAAACACTTTTTTTTCTCCGCGCATTTCAAAGCCTCCTTTAGACACACGCGCACACTGGCAGAGAAACAAGTTTTACGCAATTATGAGCTCACACCGCATCGAGACGCACACGCATGCCGAGTCCCTGTGATTAACACGAGCAGTCTTGCGCAAAATCATACGATTAAACCTCCTCGTCAGCCGGCGAACAACTTGGAGAGCCTTTAAAGCTGCGCGCGAACGAGGTCGGAGAGGAACGCGAGTCGAAAGGAGAACGAAAAGGAGAAATGAGCCCATCTTCCGTCAGACGTCCTGGAGGCGCGGCCACGGCGGCGGCAGCTGCCACCTGCGCTCGCGTGCCACCTGCCGCACGGACACTCGGAGTGAGTCCTACTCCTCTTCCCACGACGCCCTCAAGCAGGATTATTAACGCAGGCTGCTCCGCTGGATCCACTCGGTGGCCAAAAGTACAACGATGCCCCGGTGACATTGTGAAAGTAAGAAAACAAAAAAAAAGAAAAGAAAAGAAAAGAACGGAAAGGGAGGGAGGGAGGGAGGAGTGGAGGGAGCCGTAGCATGTGGCGCGCAGCAAAACATGCCGAGTCCTGTTTGTATCACGCGCACGGTAACCTTGAACCGAGCTCCGCGAAGAATAAAACAGCGACTTTTTTTTTTTATCCTCTGGGGTGAAGTTGGCCCGGATTCTCGTCTTCATTATGCGTCTGTCGCGGCGCCATGACAGGCGAAGGCACCGCTGGAAAAACACAAAATGAGATTATCCAGTCTGATTGGTTACAAATGTCAGCGGCTTCTGAGGCGCCGACAATTAATTCCTCCAAATTCTTCTCATTTCAGCCGGCGCCCCCACCTCGCCCTCACTGCGCTCTCATCCACCCCACTACTCCCCCCCCCCACCCACCACCCCCACCCCAGGGGGGCCGTGAAGCTAACAAAATCAACACCACGGTGTCACCTGACAGATTCTCCACGTGCCGCCCACGCCGAGCCCAGCAAGCCCCCGTAGCTCTGGCGCTAAGGCGTTAGCATCCTCATCAGCTCGACGGAATTACACCTGACAGGGATTGATCAACACGTACAGCATGGACAGTAGCACACCAATCTTCTGCTTCCATGTCATAATTGGATACGACGGTGAATTTGCCGACCGTCTGCACTTTTCAAGCTATTTACTGATTTTTTTAAAATACATTTTCACTCAACCCAGAGCGGCATAATCCATGTTGAGAGCGCCTATTAGGATCCTTCACCACAACGACGACTGAAAACATATGAAAATTCATACGAGCCAGGAGTCACTGGTGCATATTAAGTGCAGAGATCAGCTGAGGAATGCAGAGATGGAATATCTTCGCAAGCGTCAATCACAATACTTTTATTGTGTGGGAGCTCTCTGAGCTGCAGAGGTGGCGAAAGCATCCACGCTGTGTACACTGTGTAAAAGCACGGATAACCCTGTCCAAAAAAAATACTGAGTAAAAGGAAATGTACTGATTTGACTCATTCAAAAAAAAAAAAAAAACACATTGAAAAACACATTTGAGAGCTCAGATTTGATATATTTGCTTCGAATCAACTACCACTTTGACCCCCCCGCCCCCCAAAAAAAAGGCTCATAACAAAGTCAAGCATATTTTTTTTTCCTGCTAAAAAAATGTCCGTGGCCTTCACCCAATGATTGCGTCAGACAAAGACGTGCCGCTCTTCACTCTGTGCGTCGGCAGGGGTTGCCAACAGGTCAGGCAGGTGTGCAGCCACCAGCTGGAGCTGCTCAGACACGAGCCAGCCGGGAGAAGTTGCCTCAGTTTACCAAACAAGTTACACTAGCGTTGCGTTTCCCCCTCCACCCCGCCCCCCACCCCCCCTCGGGCGCAATGAAGAGACGGCAATTGACGCCTTACGACAGCTTAAAATAAGACCGTCGCACTTTTATTGCCAGCAGAATGCAAACGCCCACATGGACACGTGCACTCGTCTCCCCGACTGTAATCGCTGGAGACAGATGCTCCAGAACGGCAACGGCGGAAAAGACGCCCGAGTGAAAATATCAAACAGAACCATCTTTGAATGGCATCAATCTGGGACGATCGATGGGTTGTAAACACTCGAAGGCATGCCAGAGCGCTAGTGTTGTAGTACTCGAGAGTGGTCTTTTGAGGGGTCTCGGGCTCGGAGAAATTCCTACTCTGCCTTGTCTTGGCCTGGAATTGGCCAGACTTGGGATTTTTGGTCAAGTTTTGGACCCGTTGAGACTCTAAACACTAAAAGAGCTTTTGTTTCACCGCCTCATCCCCAGAGCCGTGCAGACGTTTGAGGTCTTTCACGACCACCATGAGTGAGACGAGTGTATTTTTGGTTTTGAGCTCAGACATTAAAGGTTTTTATGCATTTTGTTCATGCTTGGCATGACTAATTAATTTATTTTCTTCGATTTTATGCAGCAAATTCGTTTGTTGTTGTTGCTGTTTTTCAAAAAGGTTCAAAATAGTTGGCAAAGCAGCAAAATGATTAAAAGATGCCTTTGCTGAAGAGAGATGTTGCTGTTCCATTTATTTAGAAGCAAACTTGAATTTTTTTTTTTTTAAAAGATACTGGTCATTTGTTCTGTTTTGTTGTGATGTTTTCATGACGTCCAGTCTTGGTCTTGGTCTTGATACTCTCTAGTCTGGATCATGTCTTGGCCTCGGTTGGTGCGGTCTCTACTACAACACTACTGAGCACAAACTGGGCGCTCTGGTCCCAATAAGAGAGTTTTTTTCTTTTTTTTCTTCAAAATCAGACACATTTTCCGAACAGGGTTGGACGTGGACAATGAGCGCGTGTAAGTTATTTTGTTCTAATTACGTTTTAAT